>NC_052666.1:13446374-13526896 GCF_016802725.1 Solenopsis invicta
ATATCGTTATACTTTTACCGAAATACTATTTCTAAATTAATTGAACAGTTATCAATATTTTATAAAAGGTCAATACTTGTACATCTATTTATCTAAATGTACCTACACAATTGATGATTACAATTTTTATGCACGATTTCGTTAGATAATTTAATGCATGTTGTCCTATCGGGGAATGTTACGCGTCTCATCGCCAATTCGACAACTCCAGATCTGAAGTCACATATGGCTGTTACTGTTGCTATAACATGATTTCGAATCTCGAGATTCTTCAGTCGAATTCAGGCGATTACAATATTCAGTACTTTGTAACGATTCGACTTTTCTCGCGGTCACGGATTAGCTCGCCGGTGCCAGGGTCGAGAAAAGAAGGAACTCCGATTTGAAAGAAAATTAACAAAATATTTATTTAAATCAATTTCTCCTCACACTCCGTGATACAAAATAATAAAATTTATTAGGAAGAGAGGAAGTTAACACCTTCGGAACTCGTGTTCCCCGGAACGTTTGATCACACACGGAAAGAACCTAAAACTAATTGTAACGTACTCGCATAGAGAACACATAGAAAACTTAAACTAAATTAAGCGCTCGCGGCGTAGATTGAGACGCGGATCTTACAAACTAACGCTCGGAAAATATTACAAGTAACGCGACTTAATGCTAACGCAACTTAATAGCTATCGCTCGCCTGAGGAAGGGGTCACGATACGCTCGCTTTGTTAGGAGGGCGCTTATTCGGACGGAACGCTCGGGACGGAGGATATCCAAGGAAAAATCCGGCGAGGAAGTTGTAACTCCGGGTAATCGCGTCGTCGCCGACCGAGTGAAAATATTCTAAATCTGCTCTGAAAAGAAAACAAAATTAAGAATCGAAATTAAAGGACAGGTAACAGGCAAAGAAACGGGTAACCGAGTACGCCCGGTATCAGGAAGCCGAGAGCACCCGGCGTAGAAGTGCGGTACGGAATAACCGAGTACGCCCGGTATCAGGAGACCGTAAACGGCCTGTGTCAGGAAGCCGAGAACGCCCGGCACAGGAGTGCGGGTAACCGAGAACGCCCGGTGTCAGGAAGGCCGTAGCCGGCCTATGTCAGGAAGCCGAGAACGCCCGGTGTCAGGGGTTTTCAGGAAACCGAGTACACCCGGTATAAGGAAGCCGAGAACACCCAGCCAAGGAGCTCCGAGTATTCCCGGAGTGTCGGTACCGGTGATTTGGAACCGACTGGTTCTTCCTTCCTGGTGTGGCTCCGTATTTATACCCTCCAGCCGCCCACGCAGTCGGAACCACGTGTTTACCCCACTTTTCGGCGTGTACCTACGCGCACGTGCCCGCGCGATGCTACGTGTGACGTCACGCGACCGGGCGCAAGAGCGAGCGAGATGGAAGACGGAACCGACGTCACGTGGCCGCGCGTGCGAGTGAGCGAGACGGAGAGTACTGACGTCACGTGATCGGGTGTGCGCGTAAAAGAGACGGAACGATACGTTATAATCCGGCGTGCGAGCGAGAAAGAGATATAATTTACCTGTGTAACGATGCTATCGTTACATCATCCCCCTCCTCAGGCTGGTGGCGCGGAGATTTTAACTTGATTTTCGGCACATCGTCAATTGGCCTCGGTGATTGAATCTCATAATCCATCGGTCGCCCATGAGTCGCAATTTATATTTGCGACTTTTATGTACGGCGTAATATGGTATGTCCACTACGCGGCCGTTTGGTAAAGTGATTTTTACCGGTGGTGGCGGGGGTGGTATCACATTAATTTCCCGAATGTCCCAAGGCTCCGGCGTTTGTTCGCAAATATTCAATGGTTCTGGCGCTCGCCACGGTATTTGCGCCTCCATTGTCTTCGGATTTTTATTGTCACCACTAGTTTCTTCAATGGCGGCGACGATGGGATCTGCTTGCGGTGGTGATTTAGCGGTATCGCTAGCCGTACGTATGTCCGTCTTCCGGAGATTTAAGCATTTTTTTGAGCTTACATTTAGTTGAGAACGTCGGTGTTTTTTCGGTAGTTTCGGTAGGTCTGTGAGAAAGATCGTTTTCTTTACCGCATTCTCCCGGTCGCCTCTTTGAATTATTGTTCCGACGCGAGGTACATTTTGCGATGGTACGGAGATCGACAATTTAGTAGCTGGTTCTTCGTCCGAGAGATCGGAAATGTTGCCGAACAGTCGTTGGAAAATTTCCTCCTTGGTTTCGGCCATGGTGATTTTACAAAGACGTGTTGTCTCTTCGAGCTTTCGCAAGCGACTGTGCTTGTGTGTGCGGTACTTGACCTTATTAGGCTGGTGCGCTTTTGCAATGGTTTTCGGGTAATTTTCGAATTGCGCCCGTATAGATGTGGCAACGTGGGGGCGTGAATTTTTCTGGAAATGTGATACAGGGGCGTCGCAAGTCGGGGGCACGGTTTTACTTATAAAATTACAAATTGAAATTTTGCCTTCTTCCGGAGCGGTTTTTAAGTCTTGGATATGCACATGTCGGTGCCAGCGTCCTCGCGTGTCTCGCAAATCCACAATTACCGGGGAAATAATGCGTCTTACTTCTAACGGTCCAATGTATCGCGGGGCAAGTTTTGCATTGAATCCGGCGGCTTTATTTGATAGCGGGTACTCGCGTTTCCAAACTTTGTCGCCGATTTGCGGTCTCCAATTTCTTCGGCGGAGATTGTAGTGCGTTTCTTGCTTTTGAAAAGCTCGGGCTTGATTGATGCGGACTACCTCGAATGCTTCTTCTAAACGACGGCGCGTAATATGCGGTGTCGTGTTTTCGGCATATCGGCGATCCTGCGGATGCGGAAAAGCCAATTCGCGGCCGTGATTTAAATAGGCCGGGGTATAACCCGTGGTTTCGTGCCTTGCAGTATTATATGCGAATTGTAAGGGTAGTAAATATTCATCCCAACGTCTATGATTTTTCCCCACGAATTGTGAAATCATAGTTTTAATGGTTTTATTTGTTCGTTCGACAGGATTACAGTGAGGCGCTCTTACCGGTGTGGTGCGATGCTCGATTTGAAAGGCGCGCAAGAGTTCAGCCAGCTGTACTGATTTTAATTGCGTTCCGTTGTCGGAAATAATTTGATCGGGACATCCGTGACGGTGTATAATTTTTTCGGCGATTGCTCGGGTGACGACCGGGGCCGTGGCGCGACGGAGTGGTTTTAACTCTATCCATTTACTAAAACGGTCTTGCATGACCAGAAGCCATATATGTCCGTTCACTGACCTCGGCAAAGGACCGACTAAATCCAAAGTCACTTGTTTCCACGGCGCGGTCACTGGAGTCGTGTGTAAATTTCCAGCTGGTTTCATTGATGGTATCTTGTGCGCTAAGCAAGTCGGGCATTGTCGTACGTATTTCGTGATGTCCTGGAACATACCTGGCCAATAATATAATCTGGCCATCCGAGCAATAGTCTTTGCTACTCCGAGATGACCGGCTGTAGGCTCATCGTGGTGTCGCTGAAGTATGGTCATGCGTTCTTCCTTAGGAACACATTGTTTCCATTGCTCGGCAGGATCGCTTTCACGAAAGTCTAATTCGTGCAGGATGTGCCGATAAAGTCGTCCTTGTTGCACACGGAAGTCCGGGTAATCCGTTGGTTTATTTTTAACTCCTGTTAATACCCGGCGGTACCAGCTGCATTTCGGAGTTGTTTGCGTACTGCAAACTTCTGGTTGCCTGGAAAGAGCGTCGGCTACTCGATTAAGGCTGCCTTTGCGATATTGAATGTCAAAATCGTATTGCTGTAACTCAAAGAGCCAGCGTCCTAAGCGTCCGGTCGGTTCCTCCAGTTTCTGTAGCCATCGTAATGATTGATGGTCAGTTATTACGGTAAAGGCGTAGCCTTCTAAATAGCCTCGCATTTTTTTTATGCCCCAGACGACTGCTAGGCACTCCAATTCCGTGGCGCTATAATTTTTCTCTGCGCCATTTAAAGTGCGACTGGCTTAAGCTATTACTCGTTCGCCGCTTTCTTGATGTTGAGTCAAGACAGCTCCGAGGCCGTACGAACTGGCGTCGGTCTGAAAGATAAAGCGCTTGCTAAAATCCGGACAGGCTAGGACTGGTGCGCTTACTAATGCCTCCTTTAGTTGCTGGAAAGCTTTTTCTTGTTCCTCGGTCCAGGTCCATTTGACATTCTTTCCAGTTAACTTAGTTATCGGTGTTGCGATACTTGAAAAATTCGGTACGAATCGGCGATACCAAGAAGCCATCCCCAGGAATTGTCGTACCTTGCGTATCGTGGTCGGAGCGGGCCAGTTCGCCACGGCGCTTACTTTCTCAGGGTCTGTCCGGATGCCCTGGCGATTTATTATGTGGCCCAAATACTTTAATTGCTCCATGCAGAAATGGCATTTCGCGGGATTAACTCGTAGCTTAGCCTCTCGTAGTCGTCGAAATACTTCACGAAGATGTTGAAGATGTTCTTCGAAGGTCTGACTAACGATGATGATGTCGTCTAGGTACACCAGCACATTAGGTTCAAGTTCTGGACCTAGCACTTCATCTAAGAGACGTTGAAAGGTGGCTGGCGCCGAATGGAGGCCAAAAGGCATCACGCGGAACTGCATTAATCCTCTTCCAGGCACCGTAAAAGCCGTAACAGGTCGACTTTCTGGATGTAGCGGAACTTGCCAGTATCCGCTTACAAGGTCGAGCGTAGACAGGTATCGGGCACCTCGTAATTTGTTAAGAGTAGCGGTTACGTGAGGAAGCGGATAGGCGTCCTTTTCTGTAACCTCGTTTACCTTTCTAAAATCGATGCAGAAGCGATGAGTTCCGTCTTTCTTCTTTACAACCACAATGGGTGAACTCCAGGCACTGCGGGACGGTTCGATGATGCCATCAATAATCATTTTTTCGACTTCTTGGTCGATTACGGCTTGCATTGCCGGGTTTCGCGGTCTATATCTTTGCTTAATCGGCTGATTAGTTTTCAAACGGATGCGATGCTGTGTTCGATCGGTCGGACCCTGAACTTTCTCGAATTTTCGCAACTCATATTTTAGAAATTCTTTTAATCTCTGCTCTTCTTCTGGAGTTTGAGTGCTCAGTCCTTCTGCCGTTACTTTCGTTGTAGATGCCACGTCTCTTAAGTAGGCTTTAGGCGGTGGCCTTAGCATTGATCCAAGCTTAGCCCATAAATCCACGCCAATCAGCATCGCACTCTTAAGAGAGGGCATTATAAGAAAATTGTGTACGTGTTGCCTGCCCCCGATTTGAACTGGTAGATCCACGGTTCCGGGGATTTCAATGGCCGTATCGTCTGCCATTCGTACGATGCTGGCCTGGTGTTCTGTATTGAAGCCAAGCGATTGTGCGTATTGGGCGGTCTTATTATTAATAAAAGATAGTTCGGAGCCGGAGTCGATTAAAGCGCTTATCACTTTATTTTGAATCTGTACAGGTATGTGTGGCCGCGGCTGGTAACTCACTGGGATTTTTGCGAGGACCGGTCGGTGGCGGCGTCTCCTCCGGTCCGGTCGGCGTTTCCCGTCGGGGGGTGACAATCTTTCGTGAATATTCCGTCTTTGCCACATCTGGAGCAAAATTTCTTCGGAGGTCGCTTGCAATCAAAGCGTGTGTGGCCTCGCTGTTTACAACGCCAACAGCATTCTTCTCTACTGTACGCTGTCGCAACGGTACTTCCGGAGGTAGTTTTCTTTTCTGTGCGTAATTCTCGCCGTTGCTTTTCAATAGCTTCGAATTCGGCCGCTCTATCACTGAGATCGCTAAGACTAGTGAGATCGTCCAAGCGAATGTATAACTTATATTCCGGATTCATATTTTCGTATAGCCGGTCAAGTTGTTCTTCCGGAGAAAACTTTCCTGCTCGACGCATATTTGTGAGCATGGCCGTGGCGTATTTGTGGAAAGGCTCATCTGCTCGTTGTAATCGACCTTGAATTTCTCGCACTAGTTGCGTGCGATACCGGCGGGGTAAGAATTGTCTTTTAAAATCGTCGCAGAAATCGTCCCAGGTAGTCTAGGAACTTCTACAGTTCCGATACCACAGCAAAGAATCACCTGTCAGCATTTTAAGTCGTCCCATCAACATTTGATCGCCCGTGTATCCATAGCCTTGTCGCAATTCATCTAATCGCTCCAAAAAAGAGATAGCGTCTTTGCCATCGAAATGGCAGCCCCATTTCCGCATCTGATTCATCACCTTTGCCGAATCCAAACGGTCGTTGTTTTCATCGGCCGGTGGATTGATAACAAGTTGAGGAGGACCTTCCCCTGGTTGATCGTCGTTGTCCATATTTAGAGTTTCTAACTGCTCTGGATTTCTCAGGAAATATTTCAGGAGCCGCTGTCGGAGTGCTATGTACGTGCCGGTACTCTCTAAGCCGAGTCGGTCTAACTGTTCGATTAACTGGGTTTTATTATAATAATATATATCACTTCGTGTAGGAGACATTTATAACAAATCGGAGCTCGACGGATCAGGTCCCTGTTCGGGCGCCATGTAACGATTCGACTTTTCTCGCGGTCACGGATTAGCTCGCCGGTGCCAGGGTCGAGAAAAGAAGGAACTCCGATTTGAAAGAAAATTAACAAAATATTTATTTAAATCAATTTCTCCTCACACTCCGTGATACAAAATAATAAAATTTATTATTTTGGTTTTACAATCTTATTGGCGCTCTGCGCCGGTTTCTCGCTGTCTGGCGGCAGAGTTGCCATTGAGGCGCCGATTTGCAGCCACACCGACAGCCAGAGGGAACAGACCCACTTGCACCGGCTGGCACTATATCGGCGTACGTCGAGCAGCCAAGGCGACGAGTGGGGAGCTCTACTGTCTCTTTCTTTCTCAAGCGGTCTATCTCCTTCTCAACCTATCCTCTTCTGTCTCGAGCGTTCTCTTTCTTTCTTGTTACAGGCGCAGCTTTGCCTTCAACCATCAGCGATTTGAGATTTTCGTATCGCGGAGCGAGTCACGACGCGCGCGCGCGCGCTATGTATTAATATATAGGTATACACGTTTTCTACTTATCATATATAAAAAATACATGACGATATATCGATTTTTTTATCTTAATGGTATATTTACAAAATTAGAAAAAAATTGAAAAATATATAGCTATACTATGCATAAAACATTTATAAATATAATTAATCCATATACATGTTAACAAAAATCTTAATTATTTCTAAATTACAATGTAGAAATATTGCAATATGAAATATATAACACATATATATTACACATATTTAGCATGGTGGTATGTTAAATAAAGAACCAAACAGTATCGAAGAAATTATAAAATTTTGAATAATTGCACTAAGATGATAATAAATTATTACAATTGAAGTAGTTTTGTCAAAATAACATCTCAGGAATATTTGTCACAACTAAAATAAGTCTGAAAGCGTGATATGAATGTTTCACAATTATTTGAAAAATCGTTTGATTCTTTATTTAAAATATTACCATGCTGAATGTGTAATATTTCATACAGCAATATTTCTACATCATAATTTAGAAATAATTGTGCATTTTGGTAAACCTTTATTTGAATTAATTCTTTTACAAATGTTTTACGTTTAGCACAGCTATAAGTATCTTTCCTAATTATTTCTTTCAAAATTTAATTTTGCAAATATATCACTAAGATGATTCGCATATCGTTATACTTTTACCGAAATACTATTTCTAAATTAATTGAACAGTTATCAATATTTTATAAAAGGTCAATACTTGTACATCTATTTATCTAAATGTACCTACACAATTGATGATTACAATTTTTATGCACGATTTCGTTAGATAATTTAATGCATGTTGTCCTATCGGGGAATGTTACGCGTCTCATCGCCAATTCGACAACTCCAGATCTGAAGTCACATATGGCTGTTACTGTTGCTATAACATGATTTCGAATCTCGAGATTCTTCAGTCGAATTCAGGCGATTACAATATTCAGTACTTTGTAACGATTCGACTTTTCTCGCGGTCACGGATTAGCTCGCCGGTGCCAGGGTCGAGAAAAGAAGGAACTCCGATTTGAAAGAAAATTAACAAAATATTTATTTAAATCAATTTCTCCTCACACTCCGTGATACAAAATAATAAAATTTATTAGGAAGAGAGGAAGTTAACACCTTCGGAACTCGTGTTCCCCGGAACGTTTGATAACACACGGAAAGAACCTAAAACTAATTGTAACGTACTCGCATAGAGAACACATAGAAAACTTAAACTAAATTAAGCGCTCGCGGCGTAGATTGAGACGCGGATCTTACAAACTAACGCTCGGAAAATATTACAAGTAACGCGACTTAATGCTAACGCAACTTAATAGCTATCGCTCGCCTGAGGAAGGGGTCACGATACGCTCGCTTTGTTAGGAGGGCGCTTATTCGGACGGAACGCTCGGGACGGAGGATATCCAATGAAAAATCCGGCGAGGAAGTTGTAACTCCGGGTAATCGAGTCGTCGCCGACCGAGTGAAAATATTCTAAATCTGCTCTGAAAAGAAAACAAAATTAAGAATCGAAATTAAAGGACAGGTAACAGGCAAAGAAACGGGTAACCGAGTACGCCCGGTATCAGGAAGCCGAGAGCACCCGGCGTAGAAGTGCGGTACGGAATAACCGAGTACGCCCGGTATCAGGAGACCGTAAACGGCCTGTGTCAGGAAGCCGAGAACGCCCGGCACAGGAGTGCGGGTAACCGAGAACGCCCGGTGTCAGGAAGGCCGTAGCCGGCCTATGTCAGGAAGCCGAGAACGCCCGGTGTCAGGGGTTTTCAGGAAACCGAGTACACCCGGTATAAGGAAGCCGAGAACACCC
The DNA here is from genome assembly GCF_016802725.1 of Solenopsis invicta. Taxonomy (NCBI): domain Eukaryota; kingdom Metazoa; phylum Arthropoda; class Insecta; order Hymenoptera; family Formicidae; genus Solenopsis; species Solenopsis invicta. Next base: position 13,455,188 of record NC_052666.1, read on the forward strand.
AGCCAAGGAGCTCCGAGTATTCCCGGAGTGTCGGTACCGGTGATTTGGAACCGACTGGTTCTTCCTTCCTGGTGTGGCTCCGTATTTATACCCTCCAGCCGCCCACGCAGTCGGAACCACGTGTTTACCCCACTTTTCGGCGTGTACCTACGCGCACGTGCCCGCGCGATGCTACGTGTGACTTCACGCGACCGGGCGCAAGAGCGAGCGAGATGGAAGACGGAACCGACGTCACGTGGCCGCGCGTGCGAGTGAGCGAGACGGAGAGTACTGACGTCACGTGATCGGGTGTGCGCGTAAAAGAGACGGAACGATACGTTATAATCCGGCGTGCGAGCGAGAAAGAGATATAATTTACCTGTGTAACGATGCTATCGTTACAACTTTAATACAGCAAATAAAATGTGTTAGTATTTCAGTCAACTCTTGGCCACTATGCGCGTTTTTTATTTAAAATGTATCACGTTACAAAAAATTATGCTCATTTTTTATATGAAATAAATACAACTATTACCGAAATTATTATTTTTTTTTTTGATAACCTGTTTTCTTACATTTACTGTATTTTACATAAATATTTATTTACACAAACGTACATAGTGTTGCTCAACGGAAACCGCGAGAAGGTGGTGATCTCTTCCGTCAGGAGGAAAATGTAAAAAATTCTAATCTATACTTGAAAGTAATAAAAATTATAAGCAATATTTAATCAGCTACATTGTTTTACAATATTAACTAGTTGCATAAAAAATGGAATTAGTAAACGTTGCAAAATAATGTACCTGATGTAATATCACTTTTAAAATAAATTTTTTACATTTCCCTCAGTGTGTGTGTGTGTGTGTGTGTGCGTGTGTGCGTGCGTGCGTGCGTGCGTGCGTGCGTGCGTGCGTGCGTGCGTGCGTGCGTGCGTGCGTGCGTGCGTGTGCGTGCGTGCGTGCGTGCGTGCGTGCGTGCGTGCGTGCGTGCGTGCGTGCGTGCGTGCGTGCGTGCGTGCGTGCGTGTGTGTGTGTGTATGTGCGCGCGTGCGTGCGTGCGTGCGTGCGCCGTGCGCTTAACTCTATATTGTTTTTACACGCTCGTTTTTTTCGAGCGATGTCCTTATAAAAAGGTACATACATATACGTGTATAGGGTAAAAATAAAAGGACAATCATTTATATTTATTTTTGTACGAGTAATTTATTTATTAAAATATTTATTAATGATTATGGTTCCTGCCCCCCTACCTCCAAAACCGCTGCCTCTTCGGCCTCCTCCCCTTCCTCTCTCGTCTCTACTTCTATAATACCCGCGTTGCCGGTACCAGCGGGCACGAGAGCGTCCTGCACCAGGACCGTTTCGACGAACTGAAAAATAAATGTAACTCAATGTAAAAATAAAATTATATATATATATATATACATATTTACATATAAATATTGTAATAAGTATTACTATTATTTTGCTGCTGCTGTTGTGCATACAGCACCTGCTGCTGTGGTTGCTCTTGCTGCAGTGGTTGCTCCTGCTGCTGTTGTTGCTCCTGCTGCTGTTGTTGCTCCTGCTGCTGTTGTTGTTCCGGCTGGTGTTGGTGCAGCCGTTCTTGCAACAGCAGATTGACCGCTTGTTGAAGGCGGCCAATCTGCTGCTGCTGCGGTTGCTGCTGTTCTTGCCGCCACTCGTGCAACATTTGTTGCATAGCCTCCATAGTTTGTTCTATTTGGTCCAGCCTTCGCTGGAACCCTTGACGGACGATCTGTTTATCTGAAAAATACAAACAATGTTAATAAATAAAAAAAAATATATGAATATATATTATGTAGTAATTCTGAAGGCAAGGTTGACGCAAAATATCAATAATTTTGTTTGAAATATAAATAATTTACATAATTAACATAATACTACAAGTAAATAATGCAAGCTATGTGAATTATTATAAATTGCATAACACAATACAGAAAGTTATAGCGCAATAAAATTATTAATATATCCCAAAGAAAAATAACTCATCAAGTCAATGTCAAATAGACATCGATTCAATCTAAAAATCATCGTTTTGACAGCAATTTCATTTTTCGCTAAAGAGCAATTTTAATAATGATAAAATAAAAATATCTAATATCCCAGAGAATTAAAAAAAAATAAGTTTATGTCATCAAGTCTGAGTTCATTTTGAGATGCAAAAAAAACTCTTTTTTTTTAAAGTCAAAAACAGAATTTTGTGCTTCTGAAAATAAATTCGTGAATTGACATAAACCTGTATTTAAAAAAATTTTTTTATAATTTTTTGAGATGTTATATTTTTTATTTTATCACTGTTACAATCACATCCCAGCGAGGAATGATAATGAAATCAACGTCAGAAAGATGATTTTTATATTAAATCAATATCCATGCAATATCAATTTGATGAGTTACTTCTTTTTGGAATATATTAATAACTTTATTCCGTTCTAACTTTCTGTATTGATATTCAATTAACAATTTGCATAGCTTATCTAGTAGTAAAAGAATCGTTAGACATGTAAACAAGACATATACATAACCCCTTGTATCAAAAATTATTTCTTTTATTCGTTGAATTATGATACGTCTCTGAATTATTAGACGCACAATCCCGTTAAAGAATTACTTTAATCATTGAAATAACATGAATTGACTTTATCATTATGTTAGTATTAATAAAATATTTATAACTAACCTGCCATATCGCTGTTCGTCGCTGTCGCAGGAACATAAACAAATGACAGCGGAAACGCGGATCATCGATAAACGCGCGTCCACATGACTTTTTACCAAGTGATTAGTGAGACGCGGCCTAAATGTGGCATCACTGTTCTGAAATATGCTTCAATTGTTTTTCTATGCTCTATGTTCATTGTTATCTATTTGGTCGCAAAGTCTTGCTGCTGATCAGAGCTCTGTCTTCAGTTGGCAAATATTTACGACCAAAAAGGTAAAACGAATTTTTACACAACACATTCACAACACACACACTCACATATTCCGAAAGAGAATAGGATTCAACAAATAAATATTGTGGGAGTGACGAACCACGGGATCCTAATCTCTTTCTGTGACATTGGCAATATTTATATATATTTATTATTTAATTTATACGGAAATGTCCGATAAATCAATCAAAAAAAGAAAGCGAACCTTCTTAGAAGCTTAGCTTTCCGATAATCGATATAAATCTTGGATACGTAAAGTTCCATCCGATAATTCTTTCTACCATTGCACTGTATGCAATAAAAATTTGTCATGCAATTCAGCATATGTTTCGAGACACATGGATTCTGTGGGTCATAAAAATAAACTTAAAAAAGAATTATTAGAAAACAGTGATGAAGTATCACAACAAAGATGTAAAACATTTCAGCCACAATGGTTAGAAATTGATGAATATAAATGTTGGTTACGCGAAGTGGCACATAATAAAAGTTTATTTTTTTGTTCAATTTGCGATACATATGGAAGTATATCAGGGGGATTATCGCATATTGAACGACAGACTCAACGCAGAATCAAAAACTCATTTAGATAAACGTAAAAATGTAGAAAAGAACACGTGTAGTAAAAAATCATATACACGAAATAACGATTTGCCATTTGAGAAACGTAAAAAAGAAGCTGAAATGAGATATGCAACATTAATTGCTAGTCTCGATATTTCTTTTAATAATGCAAAATACATTCTAGAATTTTTCCAAAATTTATCTGATGATCCACATGTATAGAAAAAAATGACAATGGGTCGTATAAAGTGCAGAAATGTTGTCACAAATGCAGTAATGATGAGAGAACGTGTCGTGGACAACATACAAAATCAAAAATTTTGCGTATATATTGATGAAACGTCTGACATTACAAATGACAAATGGATGACTTTTCTTGTAAGATACGTAGATTTAGAGATATTAGATATTCGCATTCAGTTAGTAAAATTAATTGATATAGATGCAAAAGATTCCAGTTCGGACAAGTTAATTAACGCATTTAAATGTGAAATGTGGCGATTAAAGATACCATTTGGAAATATTGTTGTTTTGTCATGCGACAATGCGTCTGTCATGACTGGGAAACAAAAATCATTCAAAAAAAAATTGGAAGAATTATGTCCGAATTTGTTAACATTTTCGTATCCTGGCCATTCCGCAGCGTTAGCAGCTCGTGCTGCATGTAACAACATACCCGATGTTTGTGATGACTTTTTAAAAAGAATTGCTAAATATGTTAACAGCAGTCCAAAACGTACTGCTATTTTCCGTGAATTTTGTCTCAGTTTTGAAAATAGGTATTTAAAATTAAAAAAATTGTGTGAAACACGCTGGCTTTCTCATTACCAATACGTAGATAGACTTCTGGAATCTTGGCATACAATTGAACTTTTTTTAACTGAGCAAGTTGTCAGTGAAAAAAGTAAATCTGGAGAAGAATTATTGATTATAATGCGCAAAGTCGATGTAAAAGCGTATTTTTTATTTATAAAATATATTTTAAATGAATTTAATGCATTCAATGCATTCTTTCAAGCAACAGAAACGCGGATACATATGTTACATTCTAAATCAGTTCAATTTCTTTTTAAAATTTGCAAAAATTTTTTGAAAAATGAACTTATGAAATCTTTCACAGAGAACATTATGAATATAGTATTCTCTGAAAAAGAAAATCATAAAGTGTTACATGAAATTACTTTTGGACCCTATTGCGATGAATATCTAATCTTCTACGAAATAATAATGCAAGGTCACGAAAACGATGTTGCAACAGTTCGAGAAAATTGTGTGTCGTTTTATGTGACTGCTGCAGAAGAAATTCGCAAAAGGTTACCCATTAATAATTTATTTTTATCAAAGTTAAATGTTTTCCGACCATATATAACTTTATATAATACAGATAGAGAAACATCATTTAAAGATGTTTCTTTCATAGCCAAAACTATCGGTGGTTTTGAAGAAGATGGTTTAAAGAAAGAATGGATTGCATTGCCATCATTGCCTCATTTGTAAAGACAAATGAGGAAAAGCAAAGTCTTTCAACAAAAACATTTGACAAAATGTGGAAAAGAATTTTGCAATGTCAGGACGTTAATAATAGAGCTAAATATCCAAATTTAAAAAGTGTATGTAATGTGTTGTAAATGCTGTTCGATGTCTTCCCAATTCTAATGCCGATGCGGAGAGAATATTTTCTCTTTTAACTGATGTTAAAACGAATAAACGTAATAAACTTTCATCGGCAACCGTTAATGCAATTTGCGTTATTAAGTCGTCATTAAAAGCATGTAACGAAACTTGCATAAACATGACGATAAAAGAAAAAGATTTATCTCTTATGTCACCAGACAAATTATATAAAAGTAACGCTAAAAAAGACCAGAATACTTTAACATTACATGCAGTGCATGTTAATGATATTGCTGGTCCTTCGTGGGCAGATTAAAATTAAAATTAATATATTACAATTTATTTCTTGTCCGTAAGGACATCGCTCCAAAAGAGTGATTCAAATACCTTGTCCGTAAGGACATTGTTTGAAATAGTTTAAAATATTTTGTCCATAAGGACATCGCTCGAAACAGTATAAAATATTTTGTTCGTAAGGACATCAAACGAAAAAGTGTGTAAAAGACTTTGTCCGTAAGGACATCGCTCGAAAGAGTGTGCAAAATACTTTGTCCGTAAGGACATTGCTTGAAATAGTTTCAAATATTTTGTCCGTAAGGACATCACTCGAAAGAGTGTACAAAAGACTTTGTCCGTAAGGACATCGCTCGAAAGAGTGTGCAAAATATTATGTCCGTAAGGACATCGCTCGAAAGAGTGGATGTGCAAAATATTTTGTCCGTAAGGACATCGCTCGAAAAAAACGAGCGTGTAAAAACAATATAGAGTTAAGTGCACGGACGCACGCACGCACGCACGCACACACACACACACACACACACACACACACACACACACACTGAGGGAAATGTAAAAAATTTATTTTAAAAGTGATATTACATCAGGTACATTATTTTGCAACGTTTACTAATTCCATTTTTTATGCAACTAGTTAATATTGTAAAACAATGTAGCTGATTAAATATTGCTTATAATTTTTACTACTTTCAAGTATAGATTAGAATTTTTTACATTTTCCTCCTGACGGAAGAGACCACCACCTTCTCGCGGTTTTCGTTGAGCAACACTATGTACGTTTGTGTAAATAAATATTTATGTAAAATACAGTAAATGTAAGAAAACAGGTTATCAAAAAAAAAATAATAATTTCGGTAATAGTTGTATTTATTTCATATAAAAAGTGAGCATAATTTTTTGTAAAGTGATACATTTTAAATAAAAAACGCGCATAGTGGCCAAGAGTGGACTGAAATACTAACACATTTTATTTGCTGTTTTAAAGTACTGAATATTGTAATCGCCTGAATTCGATTGAAGAATCTCGAGATTCGAAATCATGTTATAGCAACAGTAACAGCCATATGTGACTACAGATCTGGAGTTGTCGAATTGGCGATGAGACGCGTAACATTCCCCGATAGGACAACATGTATTAAATTATCTAACGAAATCTTGCATAAAAATTGTAATCATCAATTGTGTAGGTACATTTAGATAAATAGATGTACAAGTATTGACCTTTTATAAAATATTGATAACTGTTCAATTAATTTAGAAATAGTATTTCGGTAAAAGTATAACGATATGCGAATCATCTTAGTGATATATTTGCAAAATTAAATTTTGAAAGAAATAATTAGGAAAGATACTTATAGCTGTGCTAAACGTAAAACATTTGTAAAAGAATTAATTCAAATAAAGGTTTACCAAAATGCACAATTATTTCTAAATTATGATGTAGAAATATTGTTGTATGAAATATTACACATTCAGCATGGTAATATTTTAAATAAAGAATCAAACGATTTTTCAAATAATTGTGAAACATTCATATCACGCTTTCAGACTTATTTTAGTTGTGACAAATATTCCTGAGATGTTATTTGGACAAAACTACTTCAATTGTAATAATTTATTATCATCTTAGTGCAATTATTCAAAATTTTATAATTTCTTCGATACTATTTGGTTCTTTATTTAACATACCACCATGCTAAATATGTGTAATATATATGTGTTATATATTTCATATTGCAATATTTCTACATTGTAATTTAGAAATAATTAAGATTTTTGTTAACATGTATATGGATTAATTATATTTATAAATGTTTTATGCATAGTATAGCTATATATTTTTTCAATTTTTTTCTAATTTTGTAAATATACCATTAAGATAAAAAAATCGATATATCGTCATGTATTTTTTATATATGATAAGTAGAAAACGTGTATACCTATATATTAATACATAGCGCGCGCGCGCGCGTCGTGACTCGCTCCGCGATACGAAAATCTCAAATCGCTGATGGTTGAAAGCAAAGCTACGCCTGTAACAAGAAAGAAAGAGAACGCTCGAGACAGAAGAGGATAGGTTGAGAAGGAGATAGACCGCTTGAGAAAGAAAGAGACAGTAGAACTCCCCACTCGTCGCCTTGGCTGCTCGACGTACGCTGATATAGTGCCAGCCGGTGCAAGTGGGTCTGTTCCCTCTGGCTGTCGGTGTGGCTGCAAATCGGCGACTCAATGGCAACTCTGTCTGGCGGTAGTTCGGCCGGACAGCCTGGAACGGTGGACGGTCTGAGGGGGGCGCGGAAAGGCGGTTTGTTACAAAATAATAATTTGTATTATATAATAATTATTATTTGACCTAAGTTTCTGCAACAATCTGTCATCTGTAATACTTCTGTGTTGAAGCTATGTACAAGCAGTTACAAGGAGCTTCAATCAAATATTAATAAACGTAATAAACTAATATTTGTATGCGATCTATCTGACCATAACACATTATATTCCATTTTTTAAGGAATTGTTTTAAAGTGATGCTAAAAAAAATTGAGAACAATTTTTTAATTTTTTTTGTTTTCCTTATCCTTATATAGCGTCCATTATACATTACTGTCTATACTTTAATTGTGGAAAAGGATTTTTAAATCTGTAAATGCAATTAGAAGAACGGCATGCCCGAAAATTAACGTTTAGTCGGTAAAAAAGGACGACTTTAGCATCCCCTTAAAATCATAAATTAAAAATATATAATCGTACTACATATATTGTTACATTTTTTGTTATATAGTGAATTTATATTGAAAATGTAATTGAAGATACATAAGATAGGTAATAAAAAGGACATTCATTTATGATATAAAGCAATTCCTTCAGCATATAATAAAACTTACCTTTTAAACCATCCTCTCTTTGTTGAAAGTTTAGGACGACTTAGTTTCAAACATTTGTCGTTGTATGTTTTTCTTATTGTTGTTACATACTTGAGAATTACACACACACTATACAAATATATAAAAATATATGTATATATTTCTTTTTATATATGCACTTCACACTGTATACACTGTGAGATCCAAAACGTTATAACATAACGCTTCTTCTCTTAGATGTTGGTTTGCAACACGTAACGTCAGTAAAGTTGGGTGACGCGCAGTAGACAATATCAACGCACAACAGAGCTCATTTACTATATTACTATAAAGACAACACGAATATATAGTAATAGTACACATGACAAGCTATTGTCCACAACAAATTATTATTTATAGAATTAAAATGAAATGTTTATATATAATAAAAATATAGAAATATTTTTGTTTCTACAAATCCGAATTTATTAAAGGCGTTATATTTTATTTTATATTTTATATTTCGATAATTATAGCGAATATTATAAAATAACTTTTTTATCTCTCTTGACTTTTATCTCTCTTCTACGTCCCCAAAACGGCTTATTCCCCTTTCTGTTACACTGTGTATAATTTGTAAATGTAAAAACAAAGTTATATATAACGTTAAAATTCTTTTTCTATTATCACAAGTAAAATTTCAAAAATTACAATTATTTTATCATAAACTGAACTTTCCATTATATGTACAGTAAAACACTTTTAACTTTACGTACTAAGAAAAAAGTTTTTTTTTATTTACAAATTACACTATTCAATAAAAAATAGGAAAAACTTAAAACACTAAAAAAACGCAATATTTAGATCGCAGTAACTCTGTGTAAAATTATTGTTGAAAAAAACTTTAAAAGCATTTTGAAGCTTGAAATTTGTGCTTGCTTCAGGCCGTTTTTGAACATCTTTTATGTCTGTAGGTCTATGTGTTAAAAGGTTTACGTTATTTTGTTTTCTTAAAATTCGCGTGTTTAACACTCTGCAGCTTGATAAAAAAATTTGTTTTTATATGTATACGACTTTCACAAAGAAGCACAGTTTTACCTACAAAATGCTTTTTTTGTGAAAGTCTCAAATTTGTTAAGAAAAAATTTATTATCAAGCTGAAAGAAAAGATAAATGCGCGAAGAAACAAAATAACGTGACTTTTTTAAGATATAAAAACTATAGAGATAAAAGATATTCAAAAACTGCCTACAGCATGTTAAAGTATCAATTCCATACTTTAAAATGCTTTTTTTAGTTATTTTATAATAATATTTTACCGAAATGCAATCTGAATGTTATGTAATTTTGAGCATTATAATAGTATTTTCTGGTTTTTGTTTCATAATGTATATTTTTACATTTACATTGTTAAAGGAAAAATTTTAAAAATAATTAATGTAAATATAATATGTAAAAACTCAAATATGAGATTCACTAGGCAAAACAGACGCGCGCAACAGATTTTTTTATATTACATAATTTATAAATTACAAATTTACTTTAAAAAGAATCCACAATGCAATACTTTTTGTCACAGCTGTTAATGTAATAGCTATCAAAAATTAATCAACGCGAAAACAGCAACTCTGGCAAAATAAGCCAAACAGAAAAACCAATCAGTATCGCTGATAACCGTCAACAATAAAATAGTTTACACGGTTTTTTTATGAGAAGAATAATAATGTCGCGTACATATCACATCGGTAATTCGATAACTCGAGAAAAAAAAATTTTACATTTGCCCATTTTATTTATACAATTGATGTGCGCTCGCTAAAATTCAATGTGCTGATTAAGAGAAAGAGAAAAATAAAGTCACAGAAAAACATTTCGTGAGTGTGATAAACCCGAGCTCGAGATCAGAAATTGCATAGCTTCGAGATAGAAGAAACGTGTTTATTGTTTTCAACTATTCGAAGTCGTGAAGCGTGTGAAAGTGATGAGCGTTTTTAGGCTGCGGACACAGTGTCAACAATAAAAGATGGAAATCGTTTGCAGACAGCGGGCCATAGTTGCCGTTGAGGCGGCAATTTGCAGGTACCGAGTGCAGTAGAACAACACCCGCAGCATTCTCTCCCCATCTGCGGGTGCAGTTTCTTTTGCACTCGGCGACTACAAATCGACGCCTCAACGGCAACACTGCAGCGGGCAGCGGGCAGGCAGCAGCTAGGCAGCCAGTGGAGAGGATTGCTGGCAGCATTTCCTCCATTGGTTGCACGCATGCTGGAGGGGATAACATGCTGTGTGCAGTTTGCAAGCAACTCTCTCTAAGGGTGCGTTCCAAATTGCTCATGAAGCGCATAGACTGCATAGAAAATCGTTCCAATTTGACCAATGCGCGCATAGGCTCGCATTGGATACGCATAGAATTCCCTAGATTTACATTGAACCCCCAACTATTCCAACGCATCGAGTGTTTCTAGTAGCAAGTAGAAGCAGTTGATGCGATCTGATGCGATCAGCCATTACCGTTAAAATCAGTTCAAATTGTGATAAAATAAAATTTGTGATAAAATTTGAAAATGTCCGAATCGGAAAGTCTAAATGAGTTCCCAGTTCTCGTGGAGGACTCGAACGAAGTAGTCAGTCTCTTTCTAAATGCTGAAGATGCTGAGAAAGCAAGAAACGGTAAAAATATACATGTATTTATATTTTTTGAACAAATATTTGTAGGTTACTTTGGTACAACGTATAATCTTTTTTACAGATGAACAATTTTTATTAAATTTGTTGAACAAGCAGCGTTCTATCGATCTTAAAGATGTCGAAGCTGAGAGTCCTCTTTCTGGTAGGTAAAAAATTTTCAATAAACAAAGGTAAAAGATTTATTCTTTGTGTGACTGTAAGGGCCTAAGCAGAATGGTTGACTTACAATCTCAAGACAAGTTTTATGATTTAAGTCTTTAATTGTCTTTACTAACGCACAATAACTGTTTTGTGTCTCAAGCCTTAAACTAAAAACAGATTCTGTTCGTAACGCAAGACTTGAGACACAAGACAGTTATTGTGCGTTAACAAAGACAAAGACCTAAGTCATAAAACTTGTCTTAAGATTAATCAACCATTCTACTTAGGCTCTAACTAGCGATATTTATGAATAAAAAATTAAATAGCATAGAAGAAGTTTATAAGAAACATAAATGTACTGATATGAAATTTTAATAATTCTTACGCATTATATCTAGATACATCAAATAAATTTATTTTGCCCGACAAAGCAGTTTTCCTGCTAACAGAATTATATAGAGAAAAGGAAGAAGAATTTAATTCCGGATCCAAAAGGAGCAATAAAATATGGCAAGAAATTGCTGTGGTAATGAAGGAAAATAATTATAACGTAACAGGACAGCAGTGCTTAGTGAAAATGTCAGGACAGAAAGGGCCATATGAAAATATCAAAGATCCAAATAATAAGAGCGGTAACTCGCAAACATCATGGTCATTTTTTTCGGTGAGTTTTCTTCGTTCACTAATGAATTGTGATTTTCTTATGTTGTAACAATAGTTACAATTTAATTGGGTTTTTTTTAAAGACGATGGAATCTCTGCTCGGAGATAAGGCTTCTATAAAAGCACCTGCAATTGCAACCAGAGCCGCCGACAGAAAGCTTGTCGTCTTCAACTCCATTGTCATCAAAACGAGCATCATCACTTGAATTTGACACGAGAAGTAAGCAATTTAAAGTAAATGACTGTTTAATATTTGACTACTGCACCTATTGATATTATTATTTATGTAGAACTTATGAAGAAAAAGCGAGGTGAAGATATAGAAAATTTTATAAAAGACACGAAAGAAGAAAGAGAAAAACGAGAAAAGGAAAACAGAGAGCGAGAGATCAATCGAAAAAGAAGATACAATGAAAAAAAAGAAGAAAGCAAAAAAAGACATGACGACAACATGGAAATACAAAAATCTTTGCAATATTGCAAAAAATGGTTGACAAGAAATCATAGAAAAGATACAAGACAAGATATCTGTGATACTGTGCTTGTGATTCATGACCTTTCTACAATAAAACATAAATCGTAAGTCAAGAAAATGACCAATTACGGTCAATTATTTTTCTATAATCTTATTTGTGATTAGTCAATTTCTTACGATTTTACGATTTACAGCTTATTGTAGAAAGGCCATTAATTTTACTTACGATATTTAGTTTTTAGTTTTTTTTTTGTTTAGTTTTTTCGCGAAAAGTACAACATAAGAAAATCACAATTCATTAGTGAATGAAGAAAACTCACCGAGGAAAATGACCATGAAATTTTCGAGTTACCGCTCTTATTATTTTGGACTTAAATTCTTAATTGAATTAAATTCATTAAAGAATAGTGAGCTCAAGAGCCACGCAGGATGTCAGGTGCAAATAAATAACGAAAGACTTCAATGTCAAGCAAACGTTTCGACCTTTAATAACGGTCTTCTTCAGTGATAATACAAGTCTATAACAAAACAATCGCACTAATTAAAAAATGAATTCGTCGGAATAAACAAATAAAAATCGAAAAATTAAAATTAAAAACAAAGTTACCAAAAAGATAGAGATTACATCTTATTATAGCGTCTTAGCATAATGATATTGTGAATAACCTCACAGAGCGTGTGCCGAGACAAGAGTTTTGTGAAACAACATCGATTGGTTGCTAACAAATAAATAAATAAATAAATAAGAAAATGATGTTAAAATGATGACTATAAAGCTTGTGGCATACAACAATGAAAATAAATAGTTATAAAAGAAGAAGTATAAGCGGAATATAAGTAAAAAGATTCTAATAAATAAATAAGAAAGCTGTACAAGTCATTAGATATAAAATTGTAAAAAATCATTCTAAAAGTAATGTAATTCAAAAAAGGAAAAGAGGAGATAAGTCAAAGCGAAAATCAAATACAGTTTACCTCTAAGTACCAAAACTCGTGTCACAGCCTTGAGATGGGATGTTACATCTCGGTGAGAATAGATACAAATAATATAGACCAAAACGAGATAGCCTCGGTGGCCAGAACGGAAGGAATAGAAGGAGAAGGGGTGATGAACCTAAGAAGGGGGAATACGCTCGAGGATAGGAAGATACGCATCCGAGAGAAGTTCGGTATCGCTTTGTTTATTGAGTCCGTGCATTTGATTTTTGATGTGTAGCATCTCGGATATAGATCTTTTGACATAAGATGGCTCCTTGTCTAAAATTTTTACGTTCTCCCAATCAAATTCGTGATTTTCTCCGATGCGATGTAACGAAATAACTGAAGGAGAACTGGCCTTCCTAATGTCTGCTTTATGTTCGCTAACTCTTGTTTTTAATTGACGTTTCGTCTGTCCCACGTAAGAAGAATCACAGTCCTTACAATTAATTTTGTAGACCACGTCATTACAAGAAAGACGCTCTGTATGATCTTTACCTGTCGTTATAAATTTATTAAGTTTAGAAGGGATTGTGAACGCAACACTGCAGTCAAACTTACATGAGAAAGACGAAAATTTCTCTGATACCGACTCAATGTAAGGGATCGTAAAAAATCTTCTAACACGTTTATCCTCAACGTAGGTGTCATCTTTATAAAAAAGGTGTTTAAGTCTAGAATTTATCATGGAGAAGATAAAATTTAAAGGATAGTTATTTTCCAATAAAATGTTAACTAAATTTATGAAGTTCTTACAATGAAATTGAGGATGTGACAATAACAGTAATTTGTCAACCAAACCAAAAATAACATCCTTTTTATGACACAGGGGATGGTGTGAGAAAAAATTTAAGTATCTTCCTGAGAAAGTTGGTTTGCGGTATTGATCGAAAATAATCCTATTATTCACATTTATAAGCATAACATCAAGAAAACTGATTTTTCCCTCGATCTCTCTCTCCATAGTAAATTGTAAACGGTCATGCATGGAATTAAACGTGTCAAGAATGCCCGATAGCGAATTAGTCGGGGCTGCTAATATAATGTCATCTACATATCTGCAGTAAAAAGGTAGATGAAAAGAAAGGAGTTTTAACGCCTTACACTCCAAATCCTGCATGACCAGATCCGCTAAAATAGGAGACAGCGGTGATCCCATCGGCAGACCGAAGATCTGTTTATAGCAAGTATTATTAAATTTAAAATATGTGGAATCTATTATTAAATTTAGAGCTTTAAGAAATTCATTGACTGGAACAGTAGTATTTTTTGAAATCAGATCCCATCTGGTCGTGACGCTTTCCACCGCTAAGTTTTTTGGAACGTTGGTGAAAAGAGACACGACGTCCAATGACACTAAGACGTGATCCGATTCCACGTGAAGGCCATTAAGTTTATTGACCAAATGGAAGCTATTTTTCACGAAACTATCTGCTTCCGGTATACTGTTGTAAATTATGTTATGTAAAAAATAAGCTAGAGAGTGTAACGGACTATTTATGGAAGAAATTATAATTCTTAAAGGGTTATTAGGTTTGTGCATTTTCGGCAGGCCGTAGACTCTCGGCAAAACACCGTCCGTTGTCAATAAACTCCTATAAATATGTTGTTCAATGAAACCTTTATCTTTCCATATGGAGAGAAGAGAGCGAGCCTCTTTGGTTAATTTTTGGATCGGATCTTTGGATAATTTGACGTAAGTAGACTCGTCAGAGAGCATGCCTTCCATCTTCGAGATATAATCATTCTTGTCAAGGGCAACTGTTACATTACCCTTGTCCGCTCTGGTAAACAAAATATTAGGATGCTCCCTGACGAATCTTCCCGTGGTTCGTAACCAGTCTTTAATTAGCTGGTCATTGATATTTGCCTGACGGTCGTTGCGAAACAAGGTCTCCTGGGATCACCGCCGTCTCCTATTTTAGCGGATCTGGTCATGCAGGATTTGGAGTGTAAGGCGTTAAAACTCCTTTCTTTTCATCTACCTTTTTACTGCAGATATGTAGATGACATTATATTAGCAGCCCCGACTAATTCGCTATCGGGCATTCTTGACACGTTTAATTCCATGCATGACCGTTTACAATTTACTATGGAATGAATGAATGAATGAATAAGCATTTATTCTGTCCTAGGGCAAGCCCTCTAAGGACGCACAGAAGTACAGAGAAACGTAGAGAGTAACAATAATATCACTTACAAACTAAGAACAAACGAAATTGCAGGAGAAAACTAAGCTGCAAAGAAGAAGTAGATATAACTGAGATAACTAAACTATATAATAATTCTATAATAACAAACAAAACAAATGAAATAACATAACGGTGATAGTGATGTTTGTAGTGAGTGAAGTTGTGGAGCGCTATGTGCCAGGCGGGGGGGGGGAGGGATTATAGCGCGACCGCGGCTCAATAAATGGCCGAAGAGCGAGCGCTTAAAGGCGCTAGCTGAGGCAGTCTCCCTGACGGCAGGAGGGAGATTGTTCCAAAGAGAGCATGCGGTCGAATGAAAGGAACGTTGGTAGGTGGAGGTGCGGCAGAAGGGAATGGCGAGATCGAGGGATGAGGAGGGGGAGGAGCGCAAGTGTGAGAGAGGGCGGTGAAGAGGACGGAAATTTTCTGAGAGATAGGAGGGAGACGAATTAAGGATGATTGAAAATAGGAGGCAACATGTGAGATACTCCCTCCTGTCGTCAGAGCTGAGCCACCCCAACCTCTCGTAGTACCCCGAAATGTGCTCATCCTTGCGAAGATTGAAAATGAACCGAACGCATGAATTCATTAGGCGTCTTAGCTTTAATTTTTGTTGCCCTGTTAAATCTGTAAAGAGGGCCGCGCAGTAGTCAAAGACGGGGAAGATGAGAGCCGTGACGAGCTGAGTACGGAGGCGCAAGGAGAGGCAGCCGGAGAAAGCTTTTAGCCGCCAAAGGATACCGTTGACGCGGCTCGAGGTGCCGCGAACTTGTTCCGACCAGCTGAGAGAGCTGGATAGACAGATGCCGAGATTTGTGACCTTGTCGGTTGTTTCAATTGGTGCACCGTTGAGGTGAAGTTGGATACGAGAGGAGGGGATGCTGTTGATGAATTTGGAGGACCCCAGGAGCATGGATTTGGTTTTGCGAGCGTTAAGGGTGAGAAAGTTGTTCAGGGCCCAGGACTCGATTGCGGCAATGTCCGCTCTGACCTTAGCGAGAGCGGTGTCAATTTCAGCAGGTGGAAAGTGAATGTAAATTTGAAGGTCGTCCGCGTACAGGAGGTGGTTGCAATGTTTTAGGACGGATCTGAGATCGTTAATGAAGAGTGAAAAGAGCAGGGGGCCGAGAACCGAGCCCTGGGGGACCCCGGCGAGAACAGGCATCCAAGACGAAAAGGAGCCGTCCGGGCCACGCACGCGCTGGTGACGCCCCGTAAGATAGGACCGCACCCATTGGCAGGCGGAGGGAGACAGGCGGAAGGAGCACAGCTTACGAAGAAGGAGCTCGTGAGAGACCGTGTCGAAGGCCTTTGTAAAGTCGAACAGGACGAGCAAAGTGACCATCCTTTTGTCGACGGCCAGTCTCACATCGTCGAGCAGCTTCAGTAGAGCCGTTTGTGTGCTATGCCCCCTTCGGAAGCCGGTTTGGAGAGGATCAAGAAGGTTGTAGGTCAATAGGTGGGAGGAAAGTTGCTCGAAGGCAACGCGTTCGAGCACTTTGGACAGGAAGCAAAGCAAGGATATAGGGCGGAAATGGGAAGGTTCGGAGGGATGCTTGGATTTGGGAAGTGGAATAATGTGAGAGAGTTTCCAGGAGGAGGGAAAGGAGGAAGTGGTGAAGGATCGGTTAAAGATATCAAGGATGAAGGTAAAGATGCACGGAAGACACATTAAGATGAGGCGACGATTGATGTCGTCGGGTCCGGAAGAGTTGGAGGTGCTGTGGCGCAGAGCACGCAACAGAGCGTCGGGTGTAATATGAAGGAAGTAAAAGGTGGAAGGGTCGGCTAGAGGCGAGGAAGAGACAGAGAAGCAAGGAAGGGGAGAGAGAGAGTAAGGTGGGCTAGAGGGAGAGATTTGAAGAGAGCCTGGCGGCGGGATAGGGGGGTCGGGTGAGGCGAGGTGAGCTAAGGAGAAGAAGGAGTTCAGGATTTCTAGGGAGACATTTAGATGCGGACACTGGGTCCCAGCGCTAGCGAGGCC
The DNA here is from genome assembly GCF_016802725.1 of Solenopsis invicta. Lineage (NCBI taxonomy): Eukaryota > Metazoa > Arthropoda > Insecta > Hymenoptera > Formicidae > Solenopsis > Solenopsis invicta. The sequence continues at coordinate 13,472,559 of NC_052666.1, forward strand.
CAGAGAGCGCAAGTCGGACCATAATCGTGCTGCGCTGGAGGTCGAGCCAAGCCTTTTGGTCAAGTAGGTATTTTTGGCGGACTTAATAGAGGCCTTGGCTTGGTTGCGGAGCACTCGAAAAGTTTCCCTCCTCGAGGGAGAGGGGAGGCGGAGGAAGGCTCTCCTAGCTACGTCCCGCCTTCGCAGGAGATCACGGATGGTGTCGTTTATCCAAGGGGCGGGAGGTCTCCTCGCTATGAACGATTTTAGCGGGAAGAGTTCGTCACGAGCAGAAGTAAGGAGTTGACAGAAAGCGAGAACCATGTCGTCGACATGGGAGAAATTGCGGATGCGATGCCAGTTGGAAGATAGCAGGAGACTGTGGAGAGTCTGTAGGTCGGCCCTGGAGTGATCGCGGATGGTGACAAGGCGAGGAGGGAGGCGATGGATGAGAAAGTTGAGTGACACCTCGATGAGGTCGTGATTGGACAGGAACAGAACTGGAAGTTGATGGTGAGACGTTACGAGAGAGAGGCTGCTCACGAGGCAGTGGTCGATTCTAGTATGGGAGGTGGTGGTATGGTGAGTGTTGCCGAAGGGAACGAAAAAAGATGATTGGTGGAGCAGAAATCAAGGAGAAATTCCGTGTCGTGAGTGGAGCGGTTGGTGTCGATGTTAAAGTCTCCAATGATGACTGCGTTGCGGAAAGAGGGAAGGAATTTTTCAAAGTCGGCTTGGAAGATGGAAAGATGACCGACTTTGGGAGGTCGATAGATGACGGCTAGAAGGAAAGGACGGGAAGCCTTTGGGGAGACGCGAAGCAGCATATATTCAGGCTGGCAGTTGTAGGGACCAGGGGACGCTGCGAGGATAGAAGCGCCGATGTCGCCGCGCACGTAAACGCCAATCCCCCCTCCCCCCCAATCCCTCGCGGTCGCGTCGAATGACGCGATAGCCGGGAAGGGAGACGAAGTTGTCGGGAACATGAGGCTTAAGCCAAGTCTCCGACATAGCAACAATATCGAAAGTCTCCCGGTGGAAAAAATGGAGAGAGAGATCGAGGGAAAAATCAGTTTTCTTGATGTTATGCTTATAAATGTGAATAATAGGATTATTTTCGATCAATACCGCAAACCAACTTTCTCAGGAAGATACTTAAATTTTTTCTCACACCATCCCCTGTGTCATAAAAAGGGTGTTATTTTTGGTTTGGTTGACAAATTACTGTTATTGTCACAACCTCAATTTCATTGTAAGAACTTCATAAATTTAGTTAACATTTTATTGGAAAATAACTATCCTTTAAATTTTATCTTCTCTATGATAAATTCTAGACTTAAACACCTTTTTTATAAAGATGACACCTACGTTGAGGATAAACGTGTTAGAAGATTTTTTACGATCCCTTACATTGAGTCGGTATCAGAGAAATTTTCGTCTTTCTCATGTAAGTTTGACTGCAGTGTTGCGTTCACAATCCCTTCTAAACTTAATAAATTTATAACGACAGGTAAAGATCATACAGAGCGTCTTTCTTGTAATGACGTGGTCTACAAAATTAATTGTAAGGACTGTGATTCTTCTTACGTGGGACAGACGAAACGTCAATTAAAAACAAGAGTTAGCGAACATAAAGCAGACATTAGGAAGGCCAGTTCTCCTTCAGTTATTTCGTTACATCGCATCGGAGAAAATCACGAATTTGATTGGGAGAACGTAAAAATTTTAGACAAGGAGCCATCTTATGTCAAAAGATCTATATCCGAGATGCTACACATCAAAAATCAAATGCACGGACTCAATAAACAAAGCGATACCGAACTTCTCTCGGATGCGTATCTTCCTATCCTCGAGCGTATTCCCCCTTCTTAGGTTCATCACCCCTTCTCCTTCTATTCCTTCCGTTCTGGCCACCGAGGCTATCTCGTTTTGGTCTATATTATTTGTATCTATTCTCACCGAGATGTAACATCCCATCTCAAGGCTGTGACACGAGTTTTGGTACTTAGAGGTAAACTGTATTTGATTTTCGCTTTGACTTATCTCCTCTTTTCCTTTTTTGAATTACATTACTTTTAGAATGATTTTTTACAATTTTATATCTAATGACTTGTACAGCTTTCTTATTTATTTATTAGAATCTTTTTACTTATATTCCGCTTATACTTCTTCTTTTATAACTATTTATTTTCATTGTTGTATGCCACAAGCTTTATAGTCATCATTTTAACATCATTTTCTTATTTATTTATTTATTTATTTGTTAGCAACCAATCGATGTTGTTTCACAAAACTCTTGTCTCGGCACACGCTCTGTGAGGTTATTCACAATATCATTATGCTAAGACGCTATAATAAGATGTAATCTCTATCTTTTTGGTAACTTTGTTTTTAATTTTAATTTTTCGATTTTTATTTGTTTATTCCGACGAATTCATTTTTTAATTAGTGCGATTGTTTTGTTATAGACTTGTATTATCACTGAAGAAGACCGTTATTAAAGGTCGAAACGTTTGCTTGACATTGAAGTCTTTCGTTATTTATTTGCACCTGACATCCTGCGTGGCTCTTGAGCTCACTATTCTTTAATTTATTTTAATTATAAGAGCCTTAACCCTTGTTTTATTGTTTTGTGAATTAAATTCTTCTTCCTTTTCGCTATATAGTTTTATTAGCAGAAGAACTGTTGTGTCGAGCCAAATAAATTTATTTGATGTCTTTAGATACGAGGTGTGATCAAAAAGTAAGGTGACTTTTCATTTTTATAAAAAGATATTCATTTATTCATCCAAAATTATGTTATCCCCTTCCAAATAATCCCCCTCTGATACAATGCACTTGTGCCAGCGCTTTTTCCAGTCGTCAAAACATTTCTGAAATGCACTTTTGGGTATTGCCTTGAGCTCCTCCAGCGATGCAGCCTTAATCTCCTCAATCGTCGCAAATCTTCGTCCTTTCATAGGCCTTTTCAATTTTGGGAAGAGGAAAAAGTCCCAGAGGGCCAAGTCTGGTGAATACGGTGGCTGAGGCATGATGATAGTATTGTTTTTGGCCAAAAAAGTACTCACTAGTAACGACGTGTGCGCAGGTGCATTATCATGGTGCAGAATCCATGAATTTTCTTTCCACACTTCCGGACGTTTTTTTCTTATTGATTCACGCAAACGCCGCATAACCTCAAGGTAATACTCCTTGTTTACCGTACGACCTTGTGGTAGGAATTCTTGATGCACAACGCCATGGTAATCAAAGAAAACTGTGAGCAAAACCTTCACATTCGAACGAACTTGGCGTGCCTTTTTCGGTCTTGGCTCTCCTGGGCTCTTCCACTGGGATGATTGGGCTTTGGTTTCGACGTCATAACCATATACCCATGTTTCGTCACCAGTTATAACCCTTTTGAGCAGATCAGGATCATCATTGACGTCGTTTAACATGTCTTGGGCGATGTTCATGCGACGTTGCTTCTGATCAAAATTAAGCAGTTTTGGAACGAATTTCGCTGACACACGTGTCATACCCAAAACATCCGTTAAAATTGATTGGCATGAGCCAAACGATATGTTAAGATCATCAGCTATTTCTCTAATCGTGATTCGACGATTTTTCAACACAATTTCTTTCACTTCCTGAACATTTTCGTTGGTTTTTGACGTGCTGGGGCGTCCAGAGCGAGGTTCATCGTTAACATTTTCTCGGCCCTTTTGGAATTACTTATACCATTTATAAACATTTTTTTGCTCAAAGTTGACTCACCGTACGCCACTGTCAACATTTCAACAGTTTTTGAACACTTAATACCATTTTTTACACAAAAATTAATACAAACTCTCTGCTCCATTATTTTCAACAGCAAAAAATCGCCGAACACGCAAACACGAGTCTAACCTTTATGCCTCTCACATAAAAACAACACATGCTATATAGTCAAAACTGTGAACATATGATCGTGACGAATGTACCAACACAAAAAAAAAAAAAATTTTGAAATTAGAGTGTACAGAGCGCGCGAAATTCTAAAAGTCACCTTACTTTTTGATCACACCTCGTATAGTGCGTAAGAATTACCAAAATTCATATTAATACATTTACGTTTCGTATATACTTCTTCTATGCTATTTATTTTTTTGTTCATAAATATCGTTAGTTAGAGCCTAAGCAGAATGGTTGATTTATAATTTTAAGACAAGTTTTATGACTTAGGTCTTTGTCTTTGTCGACGCACAATAACTGTCTTGTGTCTCAAGTCTTGAGTTACGAACAGAATCTGTTTTTAGTTTAAGGCTTGAGACACAAAACAGTTATTGTGCGTTAGTAAAGACAATTAAATACTTAAATCATAAAACTTGTCTTGAGATTGAAAATCAACCATTCTGCTTAGGCCCTTGTTGCAATATTGCAAAAAATGATCGACAAAAATTAATCATACAAAAGATACAAGACATCTGTGATACTGTACTTGTAATTTATTTTTACTTATGATATAGCTTTTTTTTTAGTTTTTCGCAAATAGTACAAACATATTATATTACCAAAGAGTATTAAAATGTTATTAAGATATTGTCAAATAATAGTGTACAACAAAAATAAAACAGTTAAATAAAAGCAATATAAATTTGTGATATTCTTTGATGTAAAATCTAATTAATAATAAACTATTCTAAATGAAATGCAAGTTTGTGTACATATAGAATTTATTTTCAATAATTAATTTACAATTTTTATCGGTAAAGTGTTTATAATTGCTGATCTTTTTTCATTTCCCATTATAGCTATATTGCCACGATTAATTAGTCCAATTTCTTCATTTGCAACGCATACTGCAATTGGCATTGTGTCATCTTTCAAAATGCAAATGTTATGTAAGAGCACAGCATGCAATGATGAACTCTGGAATTTTCTTGACATCTGTTAAAGGCAGACAATCTAACATAATTCTGAACCGTATTTTCAGTGACCCAATAGCTCGTTCTATTGCCATTCTGGTGGACGAAAGACAATAATTGAAATTTTGTTGTCTGAGTGAGAGATGCCCGTTGTTTCTAAATGGTACCATCACATGTGGATAGATACCATAAGCAGCATCACCGATAATGTGAGAGTTATTTGGAAAATAAACATCCGGCATGTGCAAAAAACGTGCCACTGGAGAATTCCTAAAAACTCGAGCATCGTGTACGGAGCCTACTTGCCCTGCATAGCAGTGTGTAAAAAGACCACGTGAATCACACACAACTTGTAAATTTATGGATGGAAATCCTTTCCGATTGATATACGAAGCAGCGTCTTCTACTGGAGCTCGAATTTTGATGTGAGTTCCATCGATAGCGCCAATCACATTTGGAAAGCCACATGATGCTTCAAATCGTTCCATTATTTGTATGGCAACATCTCTTTGCGGTCACTTGATGAAACGAGGTGCAATGCACTGAAGAGCATACGTGACTCGTCTCAAGGCTCGGAAAGCAGTGGCTTTACCGACTCCAAATTTTACACATACAGATCTGAAATAATGTACATACAATTGCTAAAAGCTTAATCAATTATAAACATATTTAATCAATTATAATTGCATTTAATAAAAAGTATATAATCGAATATACAGTATACCTGTAGGAGTCAAGAGTTGCCATGAACCAAATCGCAATAAGTAGTTGTTTCTCTGCAGAAATTTGTTTTTGACCACTCGTTGCTTGTAATCCTTCACCAATTAAAGATAACACCATCTCGAATGTTCCGGGGAACATTCTAAAATATGGTTATAAATAACTTACATTTGTGATAAAAATTTTTCTCATAATTTTTATGCAAATTGGAATTTTTCAAAAATACTCAGGCTGAAGTTACGCGGAAAATACAGTCTATAGAACTGCAGCCTTAGAAATACTTGGAAAGCCTATATATACATCTTCTCTTAAAATTTTTTATGCAAATTCTGAAATAATTTCATCCCATTATTTTTACAAAATACTTTTAACTTTTTTAGATTTTATAACATTTGGTAGAAATTATAGAACATAAATTCTTAGAAATCTTAGGGATATTTGATAATTACCATGTGTATGAAAAATTCTGAGAAAAAATGTAGACTTCCTGAGTATAATTTTTGATATAAGTGTTTTATTAATTAACATAATTAATTAACATAAAAAATGTGAGAGTCATAAAATTATACAGAATTTTTGAAAAATTCGAAAAAATTATTTGAAAATTAAATTATATTGAAAAATTCTGAAACAAATTTTCACTATGGATGATGACATGTACATACAAAAACGGAAGTAATATTTAATGCATAAAAAACTCAATCACGCATAGTTGTATGTACTTACCAAAAGTGTTCTTTAAACGCTAATTTCGAATAATTAGGAATTACACGTTCTACATAGTCCGTAATTTTTACAATTTTTACATTTTCGCGCATTTTACTCGACTTAAGTAAATAATATATTCTATTGTAAAATCTTTCTTTGCTGTAATATCTGCGACATCCATTTCGTGTGACGCATAAGAGGCGCATAAGAACCGTTTCGATTTAATGCATGTAGAGACTCGCATTGTGCGTATCGACAAAACGGAACAATTTCAATGCGTTCCGCATTACTCATGCAGTCTATGCACTTTATGCGCAATTTGGAACGCATCCTAATTCTTTGCCCTCTTTCTTATTTTTGAGCTCAATGTCCAAGCGTACCAACCTTGTTTAACTCCGTAAAGTTGTTACAACTGAACGTGTTTGTCCTCGTTGCGTGCACGTCATTTTGTATTCTACCGGTCTTTTTTTATCGTATCCGCGAATGTTCGTACGGTTGCACTTATCGTATAATTATAATAAAATGTATATTTGATTCGACATAAAAAACGTAGAGAAGATGTCGCTAATTTGGAAAAAGAAATTTAAGACCTATGTCTACGATGCTAGCAGAGAGAAAACTGAGAGAGGACATGGCGAGCCTGAGGTCTTTCCGTCCACTGGCGCCTCTATGTGCACAAAACGTGCACATGAACTACGTAGCCAATGTGCATGATTCCCGTCGTTATGTGCACGATTTTGCGGTTCCGTTTCGTGCTACGTGGTAATGTCGACAATTTTGTGGTTCTCTTCCGTGGTACATAAAAGAGCGAGAAGACACATTAGTTAGGTAAAGACGGACGATCAATCTCTGTCCGTCCTTTGTCTCGCCATCGGCTAGAGAGAGAGAGAAACATTCGCGGTTGTAACACGGAGCGAGCCGAGCGAGCAACGATGTTGTCTCTGCGAATACCCTCCTCTCCTCACCCCCTCTCACCCATCTCGTTTTCCACGTTACATTTTCAGCCGTAAAATTCTGAAAGAGGATTTCGGGCGACTTCTGGAAGGGACGTAGAGAGACCGGAAAGCGCCCACTCTTTATAAATGTTTTTATATTTTGTTATAATGGCATATGCGCGCATATGTATAATTTAGAAATAATACGCGCGTATTTAATATTGTACAAAAAATAATAATAATGTAATAAAGATTAATAGAATATATGGATACCCTATTATTTTTATTCTCTTACAAGCTTGATTTGATGTGAAAATTAGATATCTAATTTCAATTCAAAATATCGGTAATAGATGTTATTGAGCAAAGCGAAAAAGCGTACTTCTCAAACGTTATAGAGAAAATCTCAAGTGATATATGAATAAATTTTGTAAGATGTTTCATTAAAAGACCCAGCGGTAACGTTTTCGACTTGCACTCACAAGATCGTTAGTTCGAGCTTCGATAAACAATTTTTTTTTTTTCAAATTGGAATGCAATTTTTACTTAAAAGTGTCACAACAGTAAAAATCATACGGATTTATAAATTTAAATTATTTCTTGCCCATTTTGTGTTCTCCGCAAAATTCAGGAAGAGAAGGATTTCAGACAATTTCTGGCAGGGACGTAGAAAGGCCAGAATCGCCTACTTTTTATATCGTACAATAATAAGTATTATGCATTAATAACAATAAAAAAATTTTAATACAATAATATAGATACCTGAGCATTATTACTTTTTCTATCTTGCAAGCGGATTTACGTAAAAATTAAATGTTAATACTTCTCAGTAATTTTTTATAACATATATATAAACCAAATTTTGCAAAAAAGTAAATAATAAAATTGTATGCAATGATGCAATGTAAAATATTGAAGCATTGACTACCAGATATTTCAATAGCTATAATAACACAATGGCATTTTCTCCATATTTTAATAAAATTTTTGGATAGTGAATTTTTTTCAAATATTTTCATGAAACTGTCATTAAAAAAAAGTAAACATCCTGAATGCTTTACAAGTTTTTTATATAAATCACTTGATTATAGCACTAGCTCCTTATCTACAATCTTTACTTTAATAGAAAAGTAATAAGCTATTGGTTAAACGCAATTGTTTATTATTAGATATATGCTTTTCTAATAAACGGCCGCAGTTGGTCAATTTGCTTGTATCTTACGCTTATAAAGAAAATCGTACTGCAAAACTTGAAACTTTTAGTCGGATCGAATATTTTATTTCACAATATATGATTACAATCTCTTAGTACGTACAAAAGCATATGTCGACTAAATTGACCTTACAAATTTTATATTATCAATCTTTTATAAATCAGATACTTTAATCTTGTTTATGAATGATTATAAAAGTAAAATTTTAAGAGAGGAACAAAAATGCCTCTTTGCAAAGGGACATTTCATATGTTATCCTGAGAGAGACTAGTTCTATAAAACACATCTCCAGCGAAACAAATGAATAACGCGCATCTCACAAGGGCACCACACACAACCCGGGTCACCGATTTTGATGAAACTTTACAGTTATGTAGTATTAGTATAGAATGCTAAACGAAGACGATGCACTACTCAACCGTTGACGTGAAATCGTTGTTTGAATTTCACCATATAGCTTTAATACCGTAACATTGAAGGAGTTTGGCAAGTAGCAGCGTGGTGTGGCGGACAGCGCGAGCGCCTATAGTTTTGCAGGTCGCGGCCGTCGCGGGTTCGAGTCCACAAGTTTTTTTTTTTTTTTCTTTTACCCATTACTCTTATTGTTACATATATATATATATATATATATATAATAAAATATATAATAAATAATACACAGATATAGATATAATAATACGCAAAAAATCTTCTCTGCATTCGAACTTTTGTTAGTTTACTTTATATACATTTATATATATATATATATATATATATATATACACACATAGATTTATATGGATGGCGAGATATTTATATGATATATTTGACTGTGAGAGTTAATATGCATATTTATTTATGTGTAAGTACAAAAACAATTACAAATGAATTTATTCGTCGTCTTGCTCTGTAATTTTGCACACTTTCGGGTGATAATAATCATAAAAACAAGTAAAACATAAAACTGATTTACACCACGAACATTTTATAAATCCAATTTAAACCCAATTTTTTTTTATTTATTATATATTTTATTTTATATATATATATATATATATATATATATATATATATATATATATATATATATATATTGTAACAATAAGAGTACTGGGTAAAAGAAAAAAAAAAAAAACTTGTGGACTCGAACCCGCGACGGCCGCGACCTGCAAAACTATAGGCGCTCGCGCTGTCCGCCACACCACGCTGCTACTTGCCAAACTCCTTCAATGTTACGGTATTAAAGCTATATGGTGAAATTCAAACAACGATTTCACGTCAACGGTTGAGTAGTGCATCGTCTCCGTTTAGCATTTAGTACTTCTATACTAATACTACATAACTGTAAAGTTTCATCAAAATCGGTGACCCGGGTTGTGTGGTGCCCTTGTCAGTAAACATTGAGAACTGATTATATGCTACGTTCATTGTCAGTTGTCAGTGTGCAACAGAAAGTCTGCCCGTGTACATACATGTTACAGTGCAGCTTTCTTTCACATTTTTCGTTTTGCGAGAGAATAATCGTTCTTACCTATCGTGCATATAGTATATTATATAGCAATACAATTTTAATTTTACAATACTTCTTGAAAAGTTTTATATTTTTTATTGAATTCCTCAATTTCTATCTTTAGTTTATTTAGTGTTTGATTAATTCAAAAAAGTGTATTTTTAAATAAAGTATTAATAACCAGTGAATTATGGAAACGGTTTACGATATTTGTGCTTATAAAAACTGTCATAACGGCCGATTTACTACAGGTTCACATCTATTTAGATTTCCATCAAAGGAAGATGCACGACAAAAAATATGGATACGCAACAGTGGTGAGTTATGCATATTTTAAGAGATAAAATCGTTCTTATAAATAGGAAATGTTTCTTCGAATACAGGGTTAGGTAACTTAAAATGTCCCACGTAGCGCATAATGGTTTCAAATACGTTTTTAAAACGTATCCATGGTTTCATAACCATAAAGAACCATTAAAAAACGTTTAAACAGAAACGTTTTTGAAATCATAGTTTAAGAAACGTATTTTTTACGTTTCTTCTGTAAATATTTGTAAAAAAGTAATACTGTAACAAACAGTTTTCGTAACATTAAATAAAATAGAAATGTTTTTTAAAATAAAAAGAATCGAGAATCTTTCTCAAGAATTCTTTGTGGAAATTTTCGAGTAGTCACTCATTCAAGTCGTAGTCGTAAAAGAGTATAATTTTATATATGTTTATATAAATAATATGCTTTAATTATATATTTTATTTTTTCAATAACATATATTGACTCGATATACGTGTGTTAACACAAAGTGTTAAAAAGATTCTCGATTTTTTTTACTTTGAATAACATTTCTATTTTATTTAACATTAAGAAAACTGTTTTTGAAAATTAATTAGAAATTCTAAAAAAGAAGAAATTTTAAAATTTCTTTATCCGTAAAAAACACGTTTCTATAATGATTTTTTAAACGTTATTTTATCGGAAAAGAAACGTTTCGTTAACGTTTTTCTGAGTGGACATTTTAACGCATGAAAAACGTTTCTAAAAATCGGTAGTAAAACGTTTCGGAAAAACATTCATAAAACGTTTTTGAAATGTATATGTGCTACTTGGGGTCTTTATAATTATATTTCATTAAAGTTATTGATTTATCAAATGAATTTAGATTACAATAAAGGTAAATAATTAGGCCTTTAACGACAGGATTTATTCCGAAAAATAATACTTTGAGAAACTTCTATAATATCCTAAATTATAAAACAGGAATAAATAATTTAATTAAACTATTTATCTTAAATTATAAAGCTCGAGTAAATTAATTACGAAATAAATAAATAAATAAAATTATTTATCTTTATTGTTATTCACTAATACAAGCCTAACTTCATTTTGATTTTTTTGAATATAAATATGTTAAAATTAAAGTTACACAGCAAGAAAAAACTGACTTAATCAAAAATTATGTTCAGATAGAATTAATGTAAATTAATAAATAAGTTAATTTTATAAAACATTTTTTACATAAATGTAGAAATTTGAGGATTAGGTAGTATAATTACTTTAAAAATTAATTTTTTACGTATTTAATTTTAAATGATTTAATTTGGAACTTTGACTAATTATTTTTAAACACATCAATTTTTATTTATTGACTCTTTTTAACTAAGTTACAAATTTATGTAACAAAAATTTTAAATTTATGTAAAAAAAATTAAAAATAAATTCCCACATAAAATTATTTTTTTGTTATTTCATATAAAGTTATTTTACAAAGATATTAAACTTATTTGATGATTATATAATTGTTTTAAGTCAGGCTTGTCAAAAATCCGGTTCACAATCCAAAGCGTTTTCTACCTTTCTGTTGCCTTAATGGAATGACATAAAGAGTAAACCAAAAAAAAATAGAACGTTAATAGCTCTGCTTTAATTTTAATGTCGAGTGTAATTATACAGTTAAAAAATATAAGTGTACGCGGTGAAATCCTGTTAATAATGAAAACGTTACCGTTGACTTGTACGCGCGGTGCGAAAGCAACACGCCGCGAGCGGACTTGTGCGCGCGGCGTGAAAGCAACACGCTGCACGCTGTGAGCAGACTTGTACGCGCGACGTGGAAGCAACACGCTGCTTAAAATTCGTTGAATAGTTAGGATAGTTAAGATTTACCGGAATCTTTAAAATATTTACTATTTGTTTACCGTATTTTATTACTCTATTTCAGGGAATATTAAATTAGAAAAATGGACTGCCAGTTCAGTTCGTCGTGCAGGTTTGTGTGCAGATCATTTTAGTGCAAATTCTTTTAAGGGAGAAAATAAAAAAGCATTAAAACGCGATGCATTGCCAATTCGCTGTAATGATGTAATAAACTTAACAGAAAAATGTAATGAAGTTGTAGATAGATAGAAGACAAATAGAAGACAAATAGAAGACAAGCAAAGAGAACAAGAACAAAACCAAATAATAGATATGGAAATAGTAGAAAGTACTAATGATAATGCAATTGCAGGAACATCATTTGACATCGATTACAATGATAAAATTGATAATCGATCATTAGATCGATTTAGACGAACTTATCGTCCAGCAAAATTAAATTTTGACAATGCATTAGAAGAAGAAGATATAACAGAATGGATGCATTTAGAATCTGAAAGATATGAAAATATTGAAGAAGAAAGTGCAGAAAAGATAATTAAAAATTTAAGGCGTGAAAATATTCATCTGCGTCAGACTATAAGAAGTTTAAGATTACGTTTATTACGTTATTAAGTACCTAATAAAAAATTTAGTAAAAAGAATAACGAAAAGAAGATACAAAATTTAATCAATGAACAAAATTTGCATCCCGTTGCCAAAGCAATGATAAACTTACAACTCCATACTCCACATACGGCATATACAGAAGAAGAAAAAACTCTTTCGAAACAGCTTTTTTATTATTCGGCGTCTGCATTGCGTCGTTTGCGAAAAACAGGTTGCAATTTTCCTGCAGAACGAACTATTAGAAGATGGCACGAAGAATTGAATATAATACCAGGATTTTGTGAATGCATATTCTGCAAATTGCAAAAAAAAATGTCACGGTTGCCTGCAGAAGAAAAAGTTTGTGCTTTAAAATGGGATGAAATGTACATAAAAACATATGAAGAATACTCATTTAGTCTGGATCAAATAGAAGGACTCGTAGATCTTGGGCCTTTAGGAAGAAGAAACGAAAGAGCAAAATGCATATTTGTATTCAGCGTGGATAGTATAAATGCACGTCGTCCGCGTCAGCCTCTAGCATATTTTGTTCCAGGAAAATGTTTGAAAGCAGAAGAAATAGTGATTTTAATGAAAGAATGCTTAGATAGATTAAATAAAACGGGTGCTGATGTACGACTCGTAACATGCGATCAAGGACCATCAAATCAAAGCGCTTTTACTCAACTTAGTGTGAACTCAGATCAGATATATTTTATGCATAATGGAAAAAAATATTTCGCGACATTTGATTTTCCGCATTTAATAAAAAGATTGGCAAGCTTGTTAAGAAAACATAAATATTTGTACCATGATGGAAAAATTATAGCATCGTATGACGATTATGAAATAACGTACGCTATTGATAACGCTGCACAAGGAGGTTCAAATTTATTATCACATATAACACCAGCACATATTCGTCCCAATACTTTCGAGGCGATGAATGTAAAAAAAGTTTTTCAATTATTAAGTCACAGATTTGCAGCTGCAATATTATTAGCAGGATATAGTAAACAGTTACGAACAGATACTTGGGAAGCAACAGCTAACTTTACAGAGTACATGAATAAAGTAATTGATGCTTGCAATTCTTATAGTCTAAATATGAAATTTGGTGGAAAACGACCATTGTCTTCAAAAAATCCAGACATTGAAATTTTATTAAAAAATTTTGTTCAATGGTGCTCAAGATGGTCTTTGTCACCAGATAAAATTTCAGAAATTCCTTGCTTAAAGGGTCTTACTTTAACGATAACAGCAATTCTTGAAACATATAAAGAAATAAAAGAGCAATATGAAACTTTCGAACTTGCTACAGGACTGTGTAATCAAGATTCCGTCGAACATTTATTTGCCACATTTAGACAGCGCGGTGGATGTAATGCCAATCCCACAGCAAGAATGATAAGACTCAATTTTAGACATATATTAGCAACAGGATATATGCAAACAAGCGATAAAGGCAATGTTCAATGCCCAGAAGCTGAAACTCTTATTAATCCACCGAGTCAACTTGTAAAAACGATAGAGAATGCATTAAATAAAAATCATATTACTGTTCAACATGATATTGAACCTGAACATGAATTACTTATACAAGATACAGAAATTATAGAAAAATATGATATTGTAAAAGATTCTGACGATACATGTTCAACAACGCTTTATGATCAAAATGCTATTGCATTTTTTGCTGGATACGTAGCACGACGAAATAATGCAGAAACAAAATGCCCCAATTGTCGCGACATTATGCTGAAAACGCCAATGGACGATGTGACAGAAACTGAAAAGTACATCGAATATCGCGAATATCCAAATATAGAAGAAGATGCTCCTATTGTTACGAAGTTAATAAGGCCAACAACTCTTTTCGACAATATAATCGAGATACAACTAAAAGCATTTAATCGTGTTTGGAAACATTACTGGGCATGTACACACATTTTAGATAAGATATCTAACGAATGTGTTAATTTAACCAATGAAAAATATCCAGAATGGTTTGATAAAAACAATGCGTGTTATAGTCATCGATTGCAAGCATTGAAATTTCTGATAAGTGTTAAATTATATGCTACTACAAGATATAACAATCGCAAAGACATAAGCAGCAAAAGTAGCAAAAGTAGCAAAAGCAGCAGTAAACATCGAAAAGTAAAAATTGTACAAAATAAATAAAAAAAATGGAATTAAAAATAAAATTGTGATAAGAAAATTAAAACACAGCCATCTTGCATCATCGAGCACTATTCTATAATAAAAGAGAAAACGAAGTATATAAAATAAAATAAGGCATAAGAAAACTGACGAAAAGCAAATAAGAAGCAGAAGAAATGACAAGTATAAGATACTTCAAAAACTGGGCAACTAAGAATATTAAAAAATAATATATATTTATCTTCAAACATGTTGAAATATATTCTTTGTGAAATATAAAATGTAGAATACATATCGTGTATTTTATTATAATTAACTGTGTGCAGGGTATAATATTTTTTATATATTAAACTGCATAAAACACAGAATACTTTATTTAACAATTTACTGCGCATAGCGCAGAATATTTATTACATTTCACTGCGTAAAACGCAGAATACTTTATTTAACAATTTACTGCGCATAGCGCAGAATATTTATTACATTTCACTGCGTAAAACGCAGAATACTTTATTTAACAATTTACTGCGCATAGCGCAGAATATTTATTACATTTCACTGCGTAAAACGCAGAATACTTTATTTAACAATTTACTGCGCTTAGCGCAGAATATTTATTACATTTCACTGCGTAAAACGCAGAATACTTTATTTAACAATTTACTGCGCATAGCGCAGAATATTTATTACATTTCACTGCGTAAAACGCAGAATACTTTATTTAACAATTTACTGCGCATAGCGCAGAATATTTTATTACATTTCACTGCGTAAAACGCAGAATAAATTTTTTAGCAATTTACTGCGCATAGCGCAGAATATTTTCTTATATTTCACTGTCTAAAAAGACGCAGAAAAGATTTGTTTAACAATTTACTGCATATAGAACAATAATCATTTTTAACATTTTGCTGCGTAAAACGCAGAATATATTTTTTAACAATTTACTGCGTATAACGCAGAATGTTTTTTTTACGTTTCACTGCTTGACATGACTCAAAGCAGAAGATAGAATTGCTATAAGGAAGTATACACAAGTAAGTATTTTTAAAAGTTAAATGTGTTAATTATTTACGCTAATTTTTTGGTTCATTTTTAATGGTTAAAAAATTTATAAAATATTGCATATTAAAGCCATTATATCGGAAATATTAAAACTATATATAATACGTGTGTGCGTGCATACGTGTGCATATGCGTGTTTGTATAAAAGCTTTCTAAAGTCTTTGTAAAATATATATTATAGTCTCTTTCAATTATTCAATTTTCCAATATTTATTTTCAGTATATATAAAAAATCAATACAATATAAATTTTCTATGAATTAATTACAAATCTTTTAATTTTAATTGCATATTAATAAATATAAAATATATAAATCATATTTTTCGAAAAGAATATGTTAAATGTTTAATTGATACAAATATTTACTAAAATTGTTTTTTTATTTTTGTTAATATTATATTTCTTTGTAATAAATATTAAAAAATTGTAATCTTATAATTTATATTCTACAGACCTGCAACTTTTCTTTGGTGCGTCTCCACCCACTCCCCCCCCCCCCCGCATCATGACTGTCTGCCGTCAACAGTTGACAAACGGTAGCAGCATCCGAGACACGCCAGCGCGACCGCGAGGAATCATTCAGTCACTGGTCACTAATTCGTTAAGTAGCTACTGATAATCGTGCTCAGCGGAACGTGCCGAAAAAATGTAAGTAAAAACATACATTTTCTTTAAAATAATCTGGCAAGTATTGAGTCACACACAATCCTTGCCAGATTATTTTAAAGAAATATCCAATTGCGCTTCTAAAGATGTTAGGCGCGTGTTTTTGTCATTATATCCTTTCGTGTAATGAATACTAAAGCTAGACTGACAAAAACACGCTCTAACATTTTATAAGGCATATTATCTGATAACGTAATATAATAAATTATATATATTTATAGATTTATTAATAAAATGTACAATTATTTACAGGTCAGGACGCAAGACACAAGGAAAAAAAATAAAGAAGACGGAAAGAGATTTAGATGCCGAGTTAGATAAAGAAATACAGGAGGGAATGAGAGGAATAGAGATAGATGAGAACGTGATAGAGAAAGGGGAAGAGACAGAGGAAGAGGAGGAAGAAGAGAAAAAAAACAAAAAGAAAAAGAGAGGAGGACGTTTGCTGAAAGAAAGAAACGTGATGTAAGTACATGCTTTTATAATTAGTAGTAATATAATATTTTTCGGCATATTATAGCAGCTCTTTGATGTTTTACACATTAAGATATATAATATATATTTTTTTCTGTTTGATTTAGATATGGAAAACCACGTGGATATAAGTGAGGAGGAGGATGGACAGGAGGGTGGAAAGAAGTATCGAGAGGAGGATGGAGAGGAGGGTAGAGAGGAGAGTCGAGAGGAGGGTGGAGAGGAGAGTCGAGAGGAGGATGGATGAGAGGAGGGTGGAAAGGAGAGTCGAGAGGAGGATGGAGAAGAGGAGGCAGAGTTCGGTAAATATATTTTTTTAAATTAAAGTTAATAATTTAAAATTAAGTTAAAAAAAAACTAGGTATTAAGTTAAATTAATAGTTAATTTTGAAAAATATTCATGTTAAATTTGAAAATCGTAAATTTTTAAAGTTACAATTCCAAATAATTATAATAAAAATCATCAAATAAATTTAATATCTTATTTGTAAATTAAGTCTATATGAAATAACAAAGAAATATTGTTCTATATGTGGGAATGTATTTTTTTCTCTTATAAATATTTTGTTTACATACATACATTTTTAATTTATAAAAAGTTCATTAATTAAAATATATGTTTCAAAAATAACGAAAGTTAAAAATTGAAGCTGAAAATTAAATTATTTTAAAATAATTTATTAATTTTTGTTTAGCTACGACCCAAACGACTGCTTTCAGCAGTGAGGAAAGATGGCAAGCGCAACGGACAGGCGGATGCAACTTTTATTTCAACTGCTGTTAATATATTAATAAAATTAAATTTATAACTTATAACTTAATTTAAGTACAATTATTTATTGCCTTATTACTGCGAATATTTCTCTCTCTCTCTCTCTCTCTCTCTTTCTTTTTTATTTGGTATTTTTTGTTCTATATATATTTTTCACTTTATAACTTTATTATTATATTACTTTTATTTTCTCTTGTGCTCTTATTCTTCGCATATTTTTTGTTTCGTTGCTGTATTTTGTTTTAATTTGTTTCTTATTATTATTTTTTGTACAATATTAAATACGCGCGTATTATTTCTAAATTATACATATGCGCGCATATGCCATTATAACAAAATATAAAAACATTTATAAAGAGTGGGCGCTTTCCGGTCTCTCTACGTCCCTACCAGAAGTCGCCCGAAATCCTCTTTCAGAATTTTACGGCTGAAAATGTAACGTGGAAAACGAGATGGGTGAGAGGGGGTGAGGAGAGGAGGGTATTCGCAGAGACAACATCGTCGCTCGCTCGGCTCGCTCCGTGTTACAACCGCGAATGTTTCTCTCTCTCTCTAGCCGATGGCGAGACAAAGGACGGACAGAGATTGATCGTCCGTCTTTACCTAACTAATGTGTCTTCTCGCTCTTTCATGTACCACGGAAGAGAACCACAAAATTGTCGACATTACCACGTAGCACGAAACGGAACCGCAAAATCGTGCACATAACGACGGGAATCATGCACATTGGCTACGTAGTTCATGTGCACGTTTTGTGCACATAGAGGCGCCAGTGGACGGAAAGACCTCAGGCTCGCCATGTCCTCTCTCAGTTTTCTCTCTGATGCTAGCATTCAGTTCGAGTTTTCGGACTGAGAACTGTACAATCAATCATAATCAATCAGCTTGCTGCTTTTCCGTAAGGGCTAAAAGTTGATTGGCTACACACTTTTCTCAGTAGCATGTACATATGTAATCTTAAAAATAGTGTGACAACAATAAAGCTATAAGCAACTTTAGCTATGAGTTTTTTACAATCATCAAAAGATATGTATAAGTAATTATTATATATTCAACACAATAATTAAAAGCCGTGTACGAGCAAAGCAGTTGTTGTTTATATTTAAATAATTTATTGAAATGTAACAAGATAGCGAATACAGTCCATATTTACTAAATTTCACAAAAAAATTGCAAATTGCGTATTTCTCTTCAAATCACGTACTCCAATTCTTTCAGAGAAAAAGACACAATGCACATATAGTGGGCGTGACAAAGACGGCGATCAAAACAGTAGTAGCAACTTGATATCGTGAAACATTTAGTTTTTTGTAGTTGGCAAACCTGGACATTGAATGGCACCTCGACGCGAAAAGGGGCGTAGTTTCTGAGTTTTGCACACACCATGCTACTTCCTATGGTTGCGCGCCTAATTTCGCTTCGCGCACTTTGTCCATCGCTGAAGAAGATTTGAGAAAATTCCAGATTCCCAGATATCATTAATCAACAGGCCGATAGATAGACAACGGCGGACATACACTTGGAAATGTAAGTACATTTTATTTTATTAATTGCATTGTAATTCTGGTAAAACGTGGTAGAGCAGAACACGTGCTTGAATTATGTGATTTTTTGAGCACTGAAATGTAAATAGTTTTCAAGGTGAAGAAGCAACTTCAGATTTATAAAACCAAACGTAATTTATTCTTTTGAGATTTGATATCAATAAACACGATAGTGGCTTGTACTGAATGCATTTGCCAGCGACAGACGAACGTTGAATTATGACCAAAACACGAAGCAGTCACGTTGTACGTGTGTCGCTGGAACGTGCACATAGCACAAGTTATTACCGGTTTTTAACATACGAAACCTTACAAGTACAAGCTGTGTTTGCTTTTGCAAACCATAAATATTTGTTTGCTTTTCTCACTTAGAAAATAGACAATTCATATCTTGGTGCTCGAAAGATTACAAAATTACATAATTCAAGCATGCTTTGCTTGCAACTAAAATGTAAACGATTCTAAATATGTTATTCAATTTATTTTAGATAAAAGTGAAGCATCGCAGCCGACGGTAAAAGCGGCGTCGGCGACATCGTCGCGGGCGCCGCCGCCGCCACCGCCACCGCCGCCGCCGCCGCCGCCGCCACCAGCAGCAGCAGCAGCAGCAGTAGCACCAGCACCAGCCCCAGCACCAATCCCAGCCACAGTCCCAGCACCAGCCTCAGTGCCAGCCCCAGCATTGGTACCGATACGGGCATCGGTTTTAGAACAGGAAGTACTACGGCCACCGACTCCACCACCGCAACCGCGACAGCCGTGGTCACGACGCGGACGCCGATCATCCCAAAGCCTCACTCAAAACGCAAGTAAAAATATATAAAACAATATTTAATAAATATAACAATTATATAGAAAATTATTTTATAAACTTGTAACGATACGACTTTTCTCGCGGTCGCGGATTAGCTCGCCGGTGCCAGGGTCGAGAAAAGGAACTCCGATTTGAGAAGAAATTAACAAAAATATTTATTTTAAAAAAGTATCTTCCCACACTCCGTGATACAAAATAAAAATTTTATTATAAAGGGAGGAAGTTGACACTTTCGGAACTCGTGTTCCCCGGATCGTTAATTACACGCGGAGAGAACTTAAAACTAAATTATAACGCTTGCAGTGTTAATTGAAATCTTAAGTTTAAATACAAAACGCGTATCTTACAAACTAACGCTCGGAAAATATTACAAGAAACGCGGACTTAATGCTAACGCAAGTTAATAACTAACGCTCGCCTGAAGAAGGGGTCAAGATACGCTCGCTTGTTCGGACGGAACGCTCGGGGCGGAGGATATCCAAGGAAAATTCGGCAAGAAAGTTGGAACTCCGGGTAAACGCGTCGTCGCCGACCGAGTGGAATTATTTTAAATTTGCTCTGAAAATAAAACAAAAATTAAGAGTCAAAATTACAGGATAGGTAACAGGTAAAGAAACGGATAATCGAGTACGCCCGGTATCAGGAAGCCGAGAACGCCCGGCACAGAAAGCCGAAAACAACTGGTTTCAGGAAGCCGAGAATACCTGGCGCAGGAGTGCGGTACGGAATAACTGAGTACGTCTGGTATCAGGGGGGCCGTGAATGGCCTATGTCAGGAAGCCGAGAACGCCCGGCACAGGAGTGCGGATAACCGAGAACACCCGGTGTCAGGGGTTTTCAGGAAATAAGGTATAAGGAAGCCGAGAACACCCAGCCAAGGAGCTCCGAGTACTCCCGGAATGTCAGTACCGGTGATTTGGAACCGACTGGTTGCTCCTTCCTGGTGTGGCTCCGTATTTATACCCTCTGGCCGCTCACGCAGTCGGAAGCACGTGTTTACCCTACTTTTCGACGCGCACCTACGCGCACGTGCTCGCGCGATGCTGCGCGTGACGTCACGCTACTGGGTGCGAGAGCGAACGAGATAGAGAACGGAACCGACGTCACGTGGCCGCGCGCGCGAGTGAGCAAGACGGAGAGTACTGATGTCACGTGGGTTTGCGAATGAAAGAGACGGAACGATAAGTTGTAATCGGGCGTGCGAGCGAGAAAGAAATATAATTTACCTGCGTAACGATGCTATTGTTACATCATCCCCCTTCTCAGGCTGGCGGCGCGGAGATTTTAATTCGCTCGACGGCAGGTAAACAACTGGCCCCAACGATTAAAGCGTAGGATCCATCGATCATTTAGTAGCCGCAACTTATATTTGCGGCTCTTGTGCACCGCGTAATAAGGGATGTCGACTACTCGACCGCTCGGTAGAGTAATTTTTACCGGCGGCGGTGGAGGCGGCGTCACTATTACGAACATCCAATGGTTCTAGCGTTCGTTTAAAATCATTTAGTGGTTCTAGTGTTTGCCACTGTATTTGCTCCGCCATATATGTGTTTGTTGGAGTGACGTTTATGGAAGCGGATGTCTCTGGCACGACTTTAGGCGGTGTTACTTTGGCAAGTTCCGTCGGCCGTGTTACTTCCGCGACGGTGGAAATAATGTGCGGCTGCGAGTCGTCGGTGTTTTTTTCCTTTCTAGGGGCTGCTTTTTTATTTCTATTTCTATTCTGTTGTTTTCCTTGAGGTGGTTTCCTGCGGTGTTTCAAGAAAGATCGCTTTTTTTGACAGCATTCTCCTGTTCGCCCCTTTGAATTACCGTGTCGACGCGTGATACGCCGCGTATTTCGCTCCGAAATGGTATGGAGGTTGATGGTTCTTCGTCAGAAAGATTGGAGAAATCCCTAAATAATCGTCCAAAAATTTCTTCCTTTTATTTCCGACATTTTATCTTCGCGAACGCGTGTCACCCTTACGAGGTTTTGAAAATAACTGTAGTTGTGTGTGCGGTACTTGACCTTATCTGCTCGATGCGCTTTTACAATGGTTTTTGGGTAATTTTCGAATTGCGCTCGCATAGACGTGGCAACGCGGGGGCGCAAATTTTTCTGAAATCGTAACGTAAAGGCGTCGCAAGTCGGGGGCACGGCTTTACTTACAAAATTACAAATTGGAATTTTGCTTTCTTCCGGAGCGGTTTTTAAGTCTAGGACGTGCACATGTCGCTGCCAGCGTCTTCGCGTGTCGCGTAAATCAACAATTACCGGGGAAATAATGTGTCTCACCTCTAGCGGTCTGATGTATCGTGGAGCAAGTTTTGCGTTGAATCTGGCGGTTTTATTTGATGGCGGTTTTATTTGATAGGCGGGTACTCACGTTTCCAAACTTTTTCGCCGATCTGCGATCTCCAATTTCTTCGTCGGAGATTATAATATGTTTCTTGCTTTTGAAATGCTCGAGCTTGGTTGATGCAGACTCCCTCGAATGCTTCTTCTAAACGACGGCGCGTAATATGCGGTGTCGTGTTTTTGGCATATCGGCGATCCTGCGGATGCGGAAAAGCCAATTTGCGGCCGTGATTTAAATAGGTTAGGGTATAACCCGTGGCTTTGTGCCTTACAGTGTTATATGCGAACTGCAAGGGCTGTAAATATTCATCCCAGCGTGTATGATTTTTCCCCACAAATTGAGAAATCGTAGTTTTAATGGTTTTATTTGTCCGCTCGACAGGATTACAGTGAGGTGCTCTTACCGGTGTGGTGCGATGCTTGATTTGAAAAGCACGCAAGAGTTTGGCCAGCTGTGCCGATTTTAATTGTGTTCCGTTGTCGGAAATAATTTATTCCGGACATCCGTGACGGTGTATAATATTTTCGGCGATTGCGCGGGTGACGATTGGAGTCGTGGCCTGACGGACTGGCTTTAATTCTGTCCACTTACTAAAACAGTCTTGCATGACCAGGAGCCATATATGTCCGCTCACTGACCTCGGCAATGGACCAACTAAATATAAAGTTACTTGTTTCCACGGCGCGGTTACTGGAGTCGTGTGTAAATTGCCAGCTGGTTTCATTGATGGTATCTTGTGTACTAAGCAAGTCGGGCATTGTCGTACGTACTTCGTGATGTCCTGGAACATACCTGGCCAATAATATAATCTGGCCATCCGAGCAATAGTCTTTGCTACCCCGAGATGACCGGCTGTAGGCTCATCGTGGTGCCGCTAAAGTATGGTCATGCGTTCTTCCTTAGGAACACATTGTTTCCATTGCTCGGGAGGATCGCTTTCACGAAAATCTAATTTGTGCATGATGTGCCGATAAAGTCGTCCTTGTTGCACACGAAAGTCCGGGTAATCCGCTGGTTTATTTTTAACTCCAGTTAATACCCGGCGGTACCAACTGCATTTCGGAGTTGTTTGCGTATTGCAAACTTCTGGTTGCCTGGAAAGAGCGTCGGCTACTTGATTAAGACTGCTTTTGCGATATTGAATGTCAAAATCGTATTGCTGTAACTCAAAGAACCAGCGTCCTAAGCGTCCGGTCGGTTCCTCCAGTTTCTGTAGCCATCGTAATGATTGATGGTCAGTTATTACGGTAAAGGCGTAGCCTTCTAAATAGCCTCGCATCTTTTTTATGCCCCAGACGACTGCTAGGCACTCCAATTCCGTGGCGCTATAATTTTTCTCTGCACCATTTAAAGTGCGACTGGCGTAAGCTATTACTCGTTCGCCGCCTTCTTGATGTTGAGTCAAGACAGCTCCGAGGCCGTACGTACTGGCGTCGGTCTGAAGGATAAAACGCTTGCTGAAATCCGGACAGGCTAGGACTGGTGCGCTTACTAATGCCTCCTTTAGTTGCTGGAAAGCTTTTTCTTGTTCCTCGGTCCAGGTCCATTTGACATTCTTTCCAGTTAACTTAGTTATAGGTGTTGCGATACTTGAAAAATTCGGTACGAATCGGCGATACCAAGAAGCCATCCCCAGGAATTGGCGTACCTTGCGTATCGTGGTCGGAGCAGACCAGTTCGTCACGGCGCTTGCTTTCACA
The DNA here is from genome assembly GCF_016802725.1 of Solenopsis invicta. Taxonomy (NCBI): domain Eukaryota; kingdom Metazoa; phylum Arthropoda; class Insecta; order Hymenoptera; family Formicidae; genus Solenopsis; species Solenopsis invicta. The sequence goes on from NC_052666.1 coordinate 13,496,770, forward strand.
GGATCTGTCCGGATGCCCTGGCGATTTATTATGTGGCCCAAATATTTTAATTGCTCTCTGCAGAAATGGCATTTCGCGGGATTAACTCGCAGCTTAGCCTCTCGTAGTCGTCGAAACACTTCACGAAGATGTTGAAGATGTTCTTCGAAGGTCTGACTAAAGATGATGATATCGTCTAGGTACACCAGCACACACGAAGATGTTGAAGATGTTCTTCGAAGGTCTGACTAAAGATGATGATATCGTCTAGGTACACCAGCACATGTGGTTCAAGTTCTGGACCTAACACCTCGTCTAAGAGACGTTGAAATGTGGCTGGTGCCGAATGGAGGCCAAAAGGCATCACGCGGAACTGCATCAATTCTCTTCCAGACACCGTGAATGTCGTAACAGGTCGACTCTCTGGATGTAGCGGAACTTGCCCATATCCGCTCACAAGATCGAGCGTAGACAGGTAGCAGGCACCTCGTAATTTATTAAGAGTAGCGGTTACATGAGGAAGCAGATAGGCCTCCTTTTCTGTAACCTTGTTTACCTTTCTAAAATTGATGCAAAAGCTATGAGTTCCGTCTTTTTTCTTTACAACCACAATGGGTGAACTCCAGGCACTGCGGGACGGTTCGATGATGCCATCATTAATCATTTCTTTTTACTTCCTGGTTGATTACGGCTTGCATTGCTGGGTTTCGTGGTCTATACCTTTGCTTAATCGGCTGGTGAGTTTTCAACCGCATGCGATGCTGTGTTCGATTGGTCGGACCCTGAACTTCCTCAAATTTTCGCAACTCATACTCTAGAAATTCTTTTAATCCTTGCTCTTCTTCCGGAGTTTGAGTGCTCTGCCTTTCTGCCGTTACTTTCGTTGTAGATGCTAGTCTCTTAAGTAGGCTTGAGGCGGCAGCCTTAGCATTGATCCAAGCTTGGCCCATAAATCCACGCCAATTAGCATCGCACTCTTAAAAGAAGGCATGATAAGAAAATTGTGTACGTATTTTCTGCCTTCGATTTGAACTGGTAGATTCACGATCCCAGGGATTTCAATGGCCGTATCGTCTGCCATTCGTACGGTGCTGGCCTGGTGTTCTGTATCGAAGCCAAGCGATTGTGCGTATTGAGCGGATCCGAGCTATCTTTTATTATTAATAAAAGATAGCTCGGATCCGGAGTCGATTAGAGCACTTACTATTTTATTTTGAATTTCTACAGGTACGTGCGGCCGCGGTTGGTAACTTATCGGGATTTTTGTGAAGACCGGTCGGTGGCGGCGTCTCCTCCGGTCCGGTCGGTGTTTCCCGACGTGGGGTGGCAATCTTTCGTAAATACTCCGTCTTTGCCACATCTCAAGCAAAACTTCTTCGGAGGTCGCTTGCAATCAAAGCGCGTGTGTCCTCGCTGTTTACAGCGCCAACAGCATTCTTTTCTATTGTATGCTGTTGCAACGGTACTTCCGGAGGTCGTTTTCTTTTCTGTGCGTAATTCTCGCCGTTGTTTTTCAATAGCTTCGTTTTCGGTTGCTTTATCACTGAGATCGCTAAGATTAGTGAGATTGTCTAAGCGAATATAAAGTTTATAATCCGGATTCATATTTTTGTATTGCCGGTCAAGTTGTTCCTCCGGAGAAAATTTTCCCGCTCGGCGCATATTCGTGAGCATAGCCGTGGCATATTTATGAAAGGGCTCATCTGCCCGTTGCATACGGCCTTGAATTTCTCGCACTAATTGTGTGCGGTACCGGCGAGGTAAAAATTGTCTTTTAAAATCGTCACAGAAATCGTCCCAGGTAGTCTAGGAACTTCTACAGTTCCGATACCACAGCAAAGAATCACCTCTCAGCATTTTAAGTCGTCCCATCAACATTTGATCGCCCGTGTATCCATAGCCATGTCGTAATTCGTCTAGTCGATCCAAGAAGGATATAACGGCTTTGCCATCGAAATGGCAGCCTTATTTTCGTATCTGGTTCATCACCTTTGCCGAATCCAAGCAGTCGTTGTTTTCATCGGCCGGTACTTGATAACAAGTTGAGGAGGACCTCCCTCTTGTTGATCGTCGTTGTCCATGTTTAGAGTTTTTAACTGTTTTGGATTTTTCAGAAAATATCTCAGGAGCCGCTGTCGAAGTACTGTGTACGTGCCGGTACTTTCTAAGCCGAGCCTGTCTAACTGTTTAATTAACTGGGTTTTATTATAATAATATATATCACTTCGTGTAGGAGACATTTATAACAAATCGGAGCTCGACAGATCAGATCCCTGTTCGGGCGCCATGTAACGATACGACTATTTTTGCGGTCGCGGATTAGCTCGCCGGTGCCAGGGTCGAGAAAAGAAGGAACTCCGATTTGAGAAGAAATTAACAAAAATATTTATTTTAAAAAAGTATTTTCCCACACTCCGTGATACAAAATAAAAACTTTATTATAAAGGGAGGAAGTTGACACCTTCGGAACTCGTGTTCCCCGGAACGTTAATTACACGCGGAGAAAACTTAAAACTAAATTATAACTCTTGGGGTGTCAATTAAAATCTTAAGTTTAAATACAAAACGCATATCTTACAAATTAACGCTCGGAAAATATTACAAGAAACGCGGACTTAAGACTAACGCAACTTTATAACTAACGCTCGCCTGAGGAAGGGGTCAAGATACGCTCGCTTGGCTAGGAGGGCGCTTGTTTGGACGGAACGCTCGGGACGGAGGATATCCAAGGAAAATTTGGCGAGGAAGTTGGAACTCCGGGTAAACGCGTCGTCACCGACCGAGTGGAATTTTAAATTTGCTCTGAAAATAAAACGAAAATTAAGAGTCAAAATTACAGGATAGGTAACAGGTAAAGAAACGGGTAACTGAGTACGCCCGGTATCAGAAGCCGAGAATGCCCGGCACAGGAAGCCGAGAACGGCTGGTTGCAAGAAGCCGAGAACACCCGGCGCAGGAGTGCGGTACGGAATAACCGAGTACACCTGGTATCAGGGGGACCGTGAACGGCCTATGTCAGGAAGCCGAGAACGCCCGGCACAGGAGTGCGGATAACCGAGACCACCCGGTGTCAGGGGTTTTCAGGAAACCGAGTACACCCGGTATATGGAAACCGAGAACACCTAGCCAAGGAGTTCCGAGTACTCCCGGAGTGTCGATACCGGTGATTTGGAACCGACTGGTTGCTCCTTCCTGGTGTAGTTTCGTATTTATACCCTCTGGCCGCCCACGCAGTCGGAACCACGTGTTTACCCCACTTTTTGGCACGCACCTACGCGCACGTGCTCGCGCGATGCTACGCGTGACGTCACGCGAACGGGCGCGAGAGCGAGCGAAATGAAGAACGGAACCGACGTTACGTGGCCGCGCGCGCGAGTGAGCGAGACGGAGAGTACTGACGTCACGTGGTCGGACGTGCGAGTGAAAGAGACGGAACGATATGTTGTAATCGGGCGTGCGAGCGAGAAAGAAATATAATTTACCTGCGTAACGATGCTATCGTTACAAACTATTTTTTGTATTTGATTAAATTTAATAATTTTAAATTTAAATATTTAACTTTATTTTAATTAATATTTTTGTATACTACTTTTAATTTATAAATAATTTATGATATAATTACCTTATATCATAAATTACTAAATAATCTTTCTGCTAATTATTTTCTTTTGTAAGTATAAAATTTATTTATCCAATTTCTTTGATATTTATATTAATTATTTACTTTAATAATTTAGTCGTCATTATTTATTCAATCATTTAATTATATGTTTTTCATTATATTCTTTTTAATAATGCTAATTAGAATTCTGCTAATCATATAATAAAAATTATATTTTGTTGCTGGTTCGTCAGATATTACAAAGGGAAAGGCGAAAACAAGGCCAAAAGTCGACCTATTCTGTTCCGTACGCCACGGCTGCAACATACGCACCATCCTCTCCAGTCACTCCATCGATTCACGTATCAACATACCATTCACCGTATTCATTGCCGATTCATCTTCCGTATCATCCACTGCCAATTCAGCCACCAGTGATTTATCCACCGGCGATTCATCCATCTTCGGCAGGATGTATGATGCTGTAACGCTGGTGGTTTTCGTGCGGTGCGATGGGAGTCAGGATACGGTTGCGGATAAGCTCGCCGGATTGGTCGGGTTCGGTAGAATAATCGCACTCGGTATTTAGTTGACAAAAATACTAAATCTTTATTTAGATGGGGTATTTACATGTAGTTGCATAGCGTATTGAGTCTAACGCCTCGTGACAAGTGGACCCAGCCTAAGCGGGGACACGATTGGCTCGCGGTGGTCGCGTATGACCAATCGCCGCTGAGCGGTCGGAATTGCGAGCGTTGGTAGCGATAGACGCACGGTGACGCGAGGAATAACGAGAACGTTAGGCTAGAGCCGAAAGTGAATTACAAGAATTATAATAATCGCGAGAATGCGGATGAAACGGTAAAGTGACAAAAAAATAATTCTAACTTACAAAAGAAACATAATAAGAACTGGATTACTAGAGCCGCGATAATACTGATGGAATCGTAAAACTACAATGATCTTACTTAAGTAATCGCGTGGGTTTAAACGGACACGGTGTCCGGGGTGATCGGGGAGCCGCGGGATCGGAGCGACGGCGGCGATTCCGCGCCTCGCCCGAGCCGCCTCGTGCAAAGTGAGGCGAAGATCTCGTCCAAGCGCGGATGCCCTGACGAGACTTTAAGTTACGAGAGAATCTTCCCTGAAGGAGAGGATGGAGGTGATTGACCAGGGATACCTAGCCTGCGGACTCGACGAGGATGCTCGTCGCGGACGGTGATTCGCCGAGGATACTCGGCTACGGAGCACGCCGAAGATGCTCGCCGTGATTGGCTGCGGAGCGATATTCGGTATTGCAGGATTAGCCGAGGATCCTCAGCTAGCCGGGACGACGAGGATTCTCGTCGAGGGGAGTATGGAGGAGGCGAGTATTCTCGTCCTCTTGGGAGTCGGAGCTGCGGTCGAGGATTCTCGACCTGTCGGGTTCGGCGGACCGGGAAGATCTGACTCGGCGTTCCCACTGCCGGCTTATATATCCGAACGCACGGTTGGGCGGATCAATCCGCGCGTTCAGTCTGCTGGCCCGGAGCGGGAACGTTGCCGAACGCCACGGGCGGCGCGCGTGCTGCCGCCATAGAACTTATAAACATGGAAGGGGAATAGCGTATATTTTCTATAGTTAAAACTGTGTCCGACACATACTATACAACATGACTTTGGTTCGCTATGCGCACGCGCTAAATCGTTGACGCGCGCATAGCTCATAACCCGTATATATATGTATATAAGCGCTTTAAATATTATCTCTGAAAGTATAAGAAAAAGATTTTAATTTTTATCATAAAAATGTGTAGGAAATATTACTCCTCTCTCTCTCTCTCTCTCTCTCTCTCTCTCTCTCTCTCTCTCTCTCTCTCTCTCTCTCAAATGTGTATTATAATACTTGTAATGTTTGTTTTACTCTGTAACATAAATATTCCTCGAAGTATGTTTCTATAATTAATAAAATTAGCATTACAAATTATACATGTATTTTGTCAGTATGATTGGAATAGGGTCGTTGCGTAAAAAAATTATATTTTATTATCTAAAAGACTTTTCCGTAACAAATTGTAGAAAACAAATTTTTTTCAAAAATATTAATAATTGACTGAGTTATAATAAAATGAAAATTAAGACCGTTTGAAACGGTACCTTCTTCGCGCGCTTGCTACGTGACGTCATATGCTGGTACGCACGCAGGCTACGACCGTACAGCACACACGAAGGATACATTTAGTTGGCCGAATATGGAAAATATTGCTACCAATTCAAAAAAAGAGTCGTATAAGTGGTGTTTTGTACCTAAGTGTACTAATACAAGTATCAAAACACCGAATAAAATATTTTTAACAGTGCCACGTGATATAAAACGTCGAAAAACATGGATGAGAATGGCTAGACGTGATGATGTGACGAATCCACCAACAAGTTGTTTGTTCTGCTGTGAAGATCATTTTAACGTAATTATGATATATTCATGATTTATATAGAATATACATAATAATAATATACATAATCAAAATTATATTTATAAAGAACATATTTTGTATATTCAATTAGTTGAACATTACATTTAATTTTTTGTGTTATATTAAATTAAATAAGAATGCCTTTAAATATTTACTTAAATGTATTCTTACTTTATTAAATCAATAAATATAAATAAATTTTAATTCAATATAAAAATACTTTTTTGTATTTTTTACATATTTATTACATATTAGTTACAGGAAGACATAGACAATTATTGTAGATTTAAAATAATGGGAGGACGAATTCAATTGAAAAAAGACACGGTTCCACATATTTTTGATTGTCAGGATAGACAGAATACAAGTGATAAAGCTGATATGAAACCGGGAGCTGCAAAACGGAAAAGAATACAAACTTTGCAGGATATGGAAAAGGAAGTATCAGAGAAAACAATGGCTAATGAAATAGATGCAGGATGTTCTATACAAACAGTGATGGATGCTACTGATGATGCTTTAATACAAGAAAGTATGGATATTGATGAGAGGGATAATTTCGAAATACGATTTAAAGATGTTGGTATACAAGCAAAGCCACGTTTCAGAAGTAAAGCTATTCTTTGCAAACCTATAAGTAAAGACATGGCCTGTTCTCCTATTAAACAAAATATAAATGCAGAAAAAAGTGGTATTGATAAATCCAGCAGTAATATTACTGATGATACTATCGATAATATTACATCGATAAGTGAGGATACTTTGAAGAGTACCGATGAATATTTTCCTTCGAAAGAATACACGAGTGAAGAATTAAAAACGCACAAAACAGAATCAGACAATATTACGAGAGAGTTGAAGCTTTCCATTATAAAAAAAAACCTAAAATGTATATAGGTATTCCAGAGCAGTTTTTATATGTCATAGATCTTTTGCACAACAAGACAGGTTTAATTTATACAGACATATATTTAACATTAACTAAAATTAAAATGAATGATACGTTTTCTCGTTTAGGCGATGAATTTGGCATGTCTGCTAGTCATGCAAATAGAATTTTTAATAAGTCTGTTCCATTAATAGCAAATTGTTTAAGGTCTCTTATTTTTTGGCCAAAAAAGGATACTATACAGTTTTTACTTCCTATACCATTTCGAGCAAGATATAGTAATGTACAGTCTATAATTGATTGTCTAGAAATAGAAATTCAAAAACCTTCTAATGCAGTACATCAAGCTCTAACGTGGTCAGATTACAAAAAATGCAATACTTTAAAATATCTAATATCTTCTACGCCAGATGGAATGATCAATTATATTTCTTGCGGTTATGGAGGAAGAACAACAGACGCGTTTATCGTGGAAAATTGTGGCTACTTAGATGTAATACCTCCGGGATGCGGAATTATGGCAGACCGTGGATTTAAACATATCGAGCATTTAATAACACAAAAGGAATGTGTATTGATTAGACCTCCCAGCGTTGCGAGTTCTGTTAAACTATCAAAAGCAGAAGTGATGCAAACTAAAAGGATTGCAAGTTTACGAATACATATTGAACGAGTAATAAGAAGATTGAGAGAATTTAATTTTCTTCAACCTCATTCCTGCATTCATCATGAAGCCATTAGTAAAACTGATAATATTATTATTATTGCAGCAGCACTTATTAATTTACAACAACCAATTATAAATCAGTAAGAAGAAAATATTAAAATGAGTTTTGTAACGCAATATTTTAATTATTTTATTCCCAACTAGCATATATCTTGCTCGAAATGATATTTTTCAATACATTCTTTTATATTTGATTACATGTTTTCTTTTCTATTTTTGTACAGATTCTAAAAGTAATGGAAAAATATTTTTTTCCCAGAATTTTGATGAATTGGATATTATATTTTTAGTGTAATCGGAATCATAATCCACCCATACAAGTTTCACTTCTTTGGATGTCTCAAAATCAAATTTCGCCACGCAAAATAAACCTTTAGTTCGATTGGCAAACATCATTTGAATTTGCATTTGGGAATAAAACTTCTTTGCTATTGATCCATTCTTACATATATATCTGTCTTCAGATTTTTCGGTTAACGGGCATTTAACCTCGACGATGTAATCTTTCGTATAAGAATCAGGAGATGCTCCAAATATAGGGTAATCAGGCAACAATATTAAACCAGTTGGGTAAAATTCCGTCCCCAACTTTTTCTCGACTACGTGTAAAACTTCTCGTTCAAGATTTCTTCCTCGTCTCATCGCTTCAGTCTCTATTAATTTTACTGCACCTATAACTCTTTCAACGTACGAACCGTTTGTAGTTTTACAGTTTGTAGCTTCATATATGGTCGAAGCTGTAATTCTTCCATAGCGTAGTTCATACCATAGCGAACAGGAACTTTGTTCTTTTGTAGCTTTCGCAGCTTCAATGCACAAATTTAAGCTCATGTGTTGCTTTGCAAAAAGTAAAAAGTCAGTAACATTTCTTTTATCTCGATCACTACAGCTACAATATTTTAAAAGAAGAAAATGTAATGATAATGATTTTAAAGAATTGTCGTAATTATGTATGAAATGACGCGTAATTTGACTGTCGAGTTTTCTTGCTTTAGCTATTTCGATGAAATCTTCCAAAAAATTTGTATTTAATACTGTAGATTCTTCATATTTGCTTCTACTCAACACCTTCGCAGTTACACATTTTAATGATGTTCCTATTGACGACATTGTGGGACGCTTCCAATAACATGCTATAGATGTTGGAGCAGGTTCTTCGCTTCTTCGATGTGCCCACATTAAAAATGCTATGGCGTGCTTGCAACCACCTAAAATTACCATATATTTGGAGCAACTTGTATAATAACATGAGTAAAATTTAAAATGATTGGTTCACTTCTTCATCGCCTGAAAAACTGTCAATAATTTCAAATAAAAAATATTAAAATTTATTTAACGTTATTTATTTAGTTATAATATAAAATAATTATTTATATATAGTTATAATTAACACGAAAATAATTAATAACAAATTTCTTTATTTTATTCAAATTATAGAAATGCCAAATGTTTCACTTCTATTTTAGTTAATATTTGTCGTTGGCTAGATCATTATTTATACTATTCAAAAAAATATCTCTTATTTATAATATTCATAAAAATATGTTATATTATCATAACTTGTTTCTAGCAAAAAGCAGTTATTATAATAAATTAATGCAGTAATAAAATCTACATTCTTTACACAGCCTAGCTAAAATCTTTTACGATGATGTTAGAGCAACAAACAAGTACTATGTTTTATATAGTTTTAATATAATATTTTTAGACAAATTTTGAGTAAAAGTAAATCTCACCTGAAGAAGCTGCACAATCAAAGCATTGTGCACTTTTAATTTCATTTTGTCTTTCATCAATTATTAATTCAACTGCGTATGCCTTGTTACGAACTTTGTGTTCAGGGCATATTTTAGCACGAATGGTACACATTCTTTTTTGACGACATATCTCCACATATCCAATTGCTTCGTCACCATACCTTTCCTGACTTGCTCTAACAAATAAAATAATACATATAATATTTAAACGTTTAAAAAATTATTGAGCACAATATGTCAGAGCTATTTGACAGGTGCAATAAAAAGTAAGGTTAGAATTCATTGTTCTAACAAAATAATCTATAGATTTTTCATTATACATTAATCTAAATATAAATCGAATAAGCTGGAGATTGTAAAAATTATTAGCACTAACCGTTATGCTTTACATAATCTTATTAACCTATATTTTTGTCAGTTCGAATTCCTATTATTAATCTAAACATAGTTATAATTGATGAATGTTCATATAACAAATACTTAAAGATTCATATACCTATGCATTTTAACTCCTCGAGATTCAGCTATATTGAGTGTTGGGTTGTTAGCAAAGAAATTTGAAATCATTACTACATCCACACATGGTAAATTATCCGACTGAGCTTTAACGAAACCTGGCTGTGCCATAATTCACGATTACTGCAAATCACTGCAAATCACTTATTTTGTGCCAAGAATTCCAAAAACTTGCGTACACAAGATGATATTTTGGTACGTTCACAGTCAGTCTCATACCGTTCGGCTCGATCGTCTACCAGCATTTGACGTCACGATGCAGCCGTCCAATCAGAACTTGTTTAAGTCACGTGGTTTAAATTCGTATTTTCCAGCGTTTTTAATAAATTATAATTAATTACCAAAGTATAAAATTTTGTTTTTAATGTCATATTCATATTTACCACCCCTAATTTAGTATAAAAAAAAAGTTTCAAAGAAAAAAAAAATTTGCGTAACGATCCTATTTGGATACAATAACACACATTTATGAAAATATTTGAAATATACATATATATATATATATATTTTAGATCAACATTTTGTTGACAAATACATATATATTATATAGTGAAACTATAGAGATGAATAAAAAACAATATTTTATATTGAATAAAGAACATTTTAAACTTAAAAGTACAAACTTAAAGTACAAAACTATTAAAATAATAACAATTATAAAATATATAATTATTATAAAATATATAATAATAAAATGTGATATAGGATATGATATAATGTTTTCTATTGATGTTTAAAATGAACTATTTTATGGAATTTATGTCGAACATATTCTTCTCTTTCTGCATTGGTAGCGGATTTACCTTAAAAAAAAAGTCGCAATTGTACATATATACTAATTATTTGTTTTATTAATACAACCTTGTGGTTGTCGAAAATATTTTGTTCCATGATATGGTCCGTCATAGATTGGTGTACAAACACTTTCTCATGAACAAAACGGAACACTCTAGCTATCAACAGTTGTTTAATATTCGCTTTCTTAAATAATAAATGACTGTGTTCACGAATAATGCGTTCCGCAGATCGTGAAATATATATAACATCATTTGATGGAGAAATCAAATTTCCTCTATTTTTAAGCTCAGTTAATTTCGAAACGATGTTCTCTGATAATAAAAATGTAGTGCACACGTTACACATACTTTTATTTTTTAACATTTTTTTGATAACAAATCCACTAATATGTGCTACAACATCCTCTACAAAAGGACTCAATGACCATAATGTAGATAAATAATCATGATCAAAGAAGTCAATTGAAGCTTCTTCTTCCTCATCATAAAGCGGCAGATCGTTATTAGTGATAGCATTATTTTTTGTTGACGTTACGTATAATATTTGTATGTCATTAATTAAACAATTTCCTTTCTCGGCAGCAGAAATTTCATGTCTGATTAATAATCTTTTATAGCCAGCCTCAAATTGCCTTGCACTTGGATTATCATTAAATCCGCCTCTGCTTCGAAGTGCGCTAAAAAATGTTTCTAAATGGTCTTGATTAATTTTGAATGTTAACAAATATTGGAGACCGACATGTTTCAATTCTTTAAATAAGTCAAACATGTTTCTTAAACATACAATAAAGCCGAGAAATCCAATTTTCCGATTTCCAAGTAAGATGGATTTGTTGTTATTATCTTTTAATTGCAAAATATAGTTTTCCAATGTATCAGCGTAATCTTTTAATTTGTTGAAATTGTCGTCTGTAAGTGGTACGCTATGCTTTTTAAGTTTTGAAAACTTAGATCTAACATTTAATAAATCGAATGCATCATTAAATGTTTTACAAAATTGTGCAGTCACTTTTGGGGATTGCAAATAATTTGGACGACATTTTTCAACAAATTGTAAAGCACAACTAACGCTTTCACTTAACGTCTGAGCTGCGAGCTTTACGTTCATTTTGTTTGTTTTATAAGTGATATGCTTCTTTGTTATTTTAGTAGCAGCTCGTAAACCTTCTTCTTCCTGCAATTTTTGAAGAAGAACAATATCTTCCCACAAGATTTTTTCCCCATTAAATATTAAAATTAATTTGTCTCCTAAAGTGTTTCTTACTAATTTCAACATATGGCAGGGGTCAAAAAAACAATAAATCTTATTCTGCGTTACCGGATCAATGAAATAAGGCTTAAAATTTTTGCCAATTTCAAAATTTGCACCTAAAGAAACGCACATACTAATATTGACGCTGGCTCCGTCAAACGTTAACGATCGCACAACAATGCTCGATTCATGTATTAATTCTAAACATTTTAGTAGCAAACTGGACCTCTCTTGACTGTTTAGCGATTTTATTAAAAAATACCCAACGGGCACTTTCCAGTGACCATTTATCGCTACAAGCATAAATACCAATGCGTTCCTCGCTCGTGGAGGATCATCACAATCAATCTCTCCATTTATTCCGAGATCAACATGTCCGTAATACCTTTTCCCATCATAATCTATTGATTCACGAATTGCAATTTCATCAATTACCAGATTACACATAATTGGCACTTTGCTCTGTTTAACTTTACATTTTAAAGCGTGAAATACCTCGTCTGTGAAGCCAGGTCGCCCGTTTATAACACTGTACCACTTACGGATAGTGGAACGTTCGGGTAAAAGATTTTTAAAAGTTTTTCTGACGTACTCATAGGCCTTTGAAGAATAAAAATTTAAAGTTAACGCAAACTTTCTCAACTCTTCTGAATACTTTTTCTTCAATCCTTTCTTCCTCTTTAATATCTCATGCATGATGTCAGGACTGCCATTCTAAATATGAAGGAATAAGAATCACATGTTATTTTAATTTTGATTTTGTCACATATTTCACAATTTTGTACTGTAAATAACAATGTTCTGTAATGTAAATACTCTATAATGTTAATAAATGGTAAGATATAAAATTATATAAAATTATGTATATAAATCGATTATAAAATATGAAATTATATATGTATATAATTGCGAATTTCACTAACTATTTACAATTAACGTTATGATTGATTAATTATCTTCTATTTACGTAATATTTGTTAGAATTATTTATAAATTTATTATATTACAACTTTTTAACTATCTAAATTACAATTTATTGCAATTACCAATTTAGCAACGCAAGCTTACCATCAAAATGTCTAACGCATTTTCAGAAATTAAATTTTTTTGACTTAAATCAATTAATAGGTCTTTCATTTTTTTTACACGTGCACGTAATCTGTTTTGTGATTGTTGTAATGTTTTAATGTTCCTCGAATATTGACTGATAACTCGTCGTGTTAGAGCTACAGCTCTTTTTGCTCGTCGAGGTGTAGCTAAATGTGGTGTTCGAATGTCGCCAACATATCGAGGTTCGGGAACAGTCATTGGAGGTGTTCGACGGTTCACTGCAAAAGTTCATAATTATTAATATATTTATTATTATATATAACTTTATTATTTAATAATTATAATTTTATTATTTTAAATATAGAAATATAAATTTTTACCTTCAATCAATGTAGATGTAGTATTAGCTGCTGTCGGAGAATCTTCAATCAATGTAAATATAGTATTAGCTGCTGTCGGAGAATCTTCAATCAATGTAGATCTAGTATTAGCTGCTGTCGGAGAATCTTCAATCAATGTAAATATAGTATTAGCTGCTGTCGGAGAATTGGATGCATCAGCTTCTACAATGGACACAACTTCACCCAAATTGTGTTTTTTTATTGGTGGCAGACACTTGTTGTCTGTTGTATTTGATCTGAAATTGTACATAGCTAAACTGAATGCTTATATATGTATATTATATCACAATATTTTTAATTTTTGTGTACTTGTGACACCCTCAATAATGACAAAGTTAGGCACACAAAAAATTAAATTATTTTTATTAAAATCTCCAAAACGTACTTTTTCCTTTTCTGTGTCTTTATAGATGGTATTGCTCCAGGATTTGTAATTAAACAATTTAATTTTTTCTTTAAATCTTCTTCCTTAAAATGATTGGAACATAGGAAGGTAGCGGTATTAAGATCCTGCTCCTTGATTCCACAGAAGGATAGCCATTTTTCTCGATCTTGCTTATTTTTCGGAAACCTGTAAATATATTATATAAGCATTTTAATTTTTAATGCCAAAACTATTCAATTTTACAGTAAATTAATATGTATGTATTCTAAAACATACATAACCTATACAAAAATAATTTTCTTACCGGTGATATGAAACGGTTTTGTTTCGATTGCCGCACAGCAGACAATACACTCCCATTTTTCTTTTTCTAATTTGTTTTTCTATCAGGCACAGCACAAATTAGCACAGGCAAAAACTGACGCTTGATTTTGTCGCTAAACTTTAATATAACCTGACTCGATTTATATCAACGTACATACACAACCAAAATGTACAATATATGTACATAACACAATCTCACTCCGACCGCGCATGCGCATTTCGAGGAAAAGTAATGAAAAGAGACAGAACTATATATTGTTGTCTCGCTTCTTGGACACAGTCGCGTCTTCCTATTCCCCTTCCATGTTTATAAGTTCTATGGCTGCCGCGTGATCGTAACGACAGGTTAGCCTGGTGCGCGCACGTGGCGTTCTGCCGGTGTATTGCTCGGGTGGACGGAGCGGAGTGGCAGTGCGCGCGAGGTGGAGGGGCGTTTTGTTACAATGCATTCCAGATATGCATCCGGATGCATGGGGCCCTCAAGCCATATACACGCATATTGCACATATTACAGATAAACTATGTATTATTTTTATTTTGTAACTTTTTAAATATTATAACCTATTGTAATCTTTATATAACCTTCATGTAACCTTTCACTTCTTTTTTTTTCAGGTAAACTTTTTTTATAAAATATTTTTTATAAAATATGATACAAAAACTTTGATTGTAATCGTGATATCAATATTTTTACCGTTTTCTTCCATCCCAATCTTGAGTATTAGAAAAAACTTTCCCTTTTACAAATTAAATTTTCTTTTTTAAAATTACACACACACACACACACACACACACACAAAGACAGATACACACACACACGCGTATGCACACACACACACACACACACACACACACACACACACACACACACATATATATATATAAAACATGATTATCTAGTATCATAACATCGATGTTTTAACTTTGGCGTATGTTAGGTTGTGTAAACGTAGTAAATGATAAAGAATATGCGTACATGCATGCTTACGTAATAGAAAGCGTGCGTGTGTGCATGGCTGCGTAAGAGATAGCGAGAGATATAAAAGAGATAGTGAATCGGTGTCTTGCGTGCATCGAACAAAGCCAGAAAGAGAGAGAGAGAGAGTGCGAGTATATGACTAATGAATAAAGAATCAAACGTAAGCATATAGTTCAAAGGTAAAACAGGGAAGAATTAAAATAACGACATTTAACGCAACATTCAGGAACTAATCAACTGCTTTTCTTCCCACCGATATCGCACGCAAGAATACACACGACGTATACACGAAATTTTCTGGAAGGTCAATCTTCTATATTAAGCACTGTAACGGTTCGACTTTTCTCGCGGTCACGGATTAGCTCGCCGGTGCCAGGGTCGAGAAAAAAAGGAACTCCGATTTGAAAAGAAATTAACAAAATATTTATTTAAATCAATTTTTCCTCACACTCCGTGATACAAAAAAAATAAAATTTATTAGGAAGAGAGGAAGTTAACACCTTCGGAACTCGTGTTCCCCGGAACGTTTGATCACACACGGAAAGAACCTAAAACTAATTATAACGTACTCGCATAGAGAACACATAGAAAACTTAAACTAAATTAAGCGCTCGCGGCGTCGATTGAGACGCGGATCTTACAAACTAACGCTCGGAAAATATTACAAGTAACGCGGACTTAATGCTAACGCAACTTAATAGCTATCGCTCGCCTGAGGAAGGGGTCAAGATACGCTCGCTTTGTTAGGAGGGCGCTTGTTCGGACGGAACGCTCGGGACGGAGGATATTCAAGGAAAAATCCGGCGAGGAAGTTGTAACTCCGGGTAAACGCGTCGTCGCCGACCGAGTGAAATTATTCTAAATCTGCTCTGAAAATAAAACGACAATTAAGAATCGAAATTATAGGACAGGTAATAGGTAAAGAAACGGGTAACCGAGTACGCCCGGTATCAGGAAGCCGAGAGCACCCGGCGTAGGAGTGCGGTACGGAATAACCGAGTACGCCCGGTATTAGGAGGCCGTAAACGGCCTGTTTCAGGAAGCCGAGAACGCTCGGCACAGGAGGGCGGATACCCGAGAACGCCCGGTGTCAGGAAGGCCGTGAACAGCCGGTGTCAGGAAGGCCGTGAACGGCCGGTGTCAGGAAGCCGAAAACGCCCGGCACAGGAGTGCGGATAACCGAGAACGCCCGATGTCAGGGGTTTTCAGAAAACCGAGTACACCCGGTATAAGGAAGCCGAGAACACCCAGCCAAGGAGCTCCGAGTACTCCCGGAGTGTCGGTACCGGTGATTTGGAACCGACTGGTTGCTCCTTCCTGGTGTGGCTCCGTGTTTATACCCTCCAGCCGCCCACGCAGTCGGAACCACGTGTTTACCCCACTTTTCGGCGTGTACCTACGCGCACGTGCCCGCGCGATGCTACGTGTGACGTCACGCGACCGGGCGCAAGAGCGAGCGAGATGGAAGACGGAACCGACGTCACGTGGCCGCGCGTGCGAGTGAGCGAGACGGAGAGTACTGACGTCACGTGATCGGGTGTGCGAGTAAAAAGGACGGAACGATATATTATAATCCGGCGTGCGAGCGAGAAAGAGATATAACTTACCCTCGTAACGATGCTGTCGTTACAGCACCTAGACTCAATTCTAACAGCACAATATTGTTCTTTAATGTCCACTTTACAACGGACGCTACTTGTTTTATACGTGCAAAGTATGAAAATTTTATACGAAAAAGATTTTCTATGAGTCAACGCCAGAAGTCAACAACGAAACTGTAATTTTATAATTTTTTTTCTTTTTTCTTATAAAATTCTACCGTCCATTGTAAATTATTGTCTATACTTTAATTGTGGAGAAGGATTTGTAAATTTGTGCAATTAGAAAAACGGCCTTTCAGAAAATTAGCGCTTTCAGTCGGTAAAAAGGACGGTTTTAGCATCCCCTTAATTCCTTTTAAAAAAGAGTGAGCGGGACTATCACAAGTAAAACATTTAATACAAAGTTTCATTAAACAATTTGAAATAAGCAAACCATCGTGTTGTAATGTATTGACGTCATCAACAAATTTATATAAATATTGGTTAATATTATTGGGCTTATTATTTCCACAATATATGCCTACAACAAACGGTTTGTATACAACAGGGTCATAATGAATTTTACATAGAACAGGCCAAAGTTGCTTTCGACTTAATTTGTATAATGGTACGCCATCAACATTTATTTGTAAAGATATTTCTCGATCATGCAAAGCCGTATTAACACAGCTTTGTAATCCCTCACGTAAACCAAAATATACGTACTAATATTGTTCTTTTTTGCATCTATGAAAGTTTCGATATTAAAAGTGTATTTCGTTTTAATAAAAGATTTGACAGATGCTGGCAATTGTGATAGGAGGTTAAGGCGATGCTGGAGATACCGACTGAACACGATTATTTTTATTTTCACTAAACTTTTTATGGAATTCATAGAATTATAAATCCTTCTCCAGGATTAAAGTATTGACAAAAACACAATAGGCTGGCACCAATTTGACATGAAAAACAGAAAAAAGTTACAAATCTATGTGCTTCTGTAGTAGTCTCGTGACAATATGTGCTGCGTATAAAAGTTTTAGACGTTGTACGTACATAATAACCATCCAGCGTATTGTGAATTACACGTAAGATTGTTAGTGTGCTTTCAAAACGATCCTAGAAGCTTTAGAATAAAAGATACTTTCAATTAAAAATGTCGTGTTTATGTGTGCGTGCAGAATCGGTGTGGGAATCGGTGAAGAGTGAGACAGAGCACTAGTTTAGTTCCTCGATGTTGCGATAGGGGCGCTGTGCAGTGAAAGGCACCGCTGAATCATAGTAACGATCTCATTTATCAACTGACTCAGACCCGTAACTAGCTTTTTATGTGCACTGGGCAAAGTTTTATTTTCAATTCCTTATTTTTTTTAGAGGAGATATAATAATAAAATATTATTTTAAATAAATAATTAATATAAATTAAACATAAAATAAACAATGCATATATTTGTTAATGTATAACTGTTGAAAAATTAACTTAAATAACATTTTAAAAATATTATCTGGTTATTGAATAGAAACGTCTATGGCATGTTCAAAGAATGTCCTAATCTTTGGATAAAGTGTGCTGTAAACAACTTCAAGATTACATCCAATGGATTTATATAAAAGTGCTTGAAAGAAAACGAAATAATTATAAAACTGTATGTATGAGTGTATTTAATCAAATAAAATATATTACTAAGTAATACTAATGTTTATTTGCATTATTTGTAAAAAAGTTTTGCATAAGCGTAACAATGCAAAATCTTTATAAAAATACATAACGGCTGTAAAGTCTGTATCAGATTATGCATTACAGATAGAGAATTGCGAGTTGAAGATTAGAATACAACTAGTCAAAACCAAACGCAAAATTTAAATCATCTATTAGGAGTACAAATTGAAAACCGCCGTTTTTTGTCAAAATTTGAGGATTGATTGTTGAAAAATGGTTACATACTTATTCTTGAAAGTATTGTCCATCGCTGGCCACTACTTTCTCCCACCTTTCGGGCAGCATACGAATCCCGCGTCGAAAAAACTGCTCGTCTTTTGCGGCGATCCACGAATCGACCCAGTTTTTGGCCTCTTCGTAATAATGGAAGTGCTGCTCAGCCAGGCCATGCGCCATTGATCGGAACAAGTGGTAATCTGAAGGGGCGATGTCAGGAGAATACGGCGGATGAGGTAAGACGTCCCATTTCAATGTTTCCAGATAGGTTTTAACGACCTGAGCAACATGTGGCCGAGCGTTGTCGTGCAGCAACATCACTTTTTCGTGTCTTTGCTTGTATTGTGGCCGTTTTTCCTGCAATGCTCGGCTCAAACGCATTAGTTGTGTTCAGTAGCGAGCTCCTGTGATGGTTTCACCCGGTTGCAACAGCTCATAATAAATCACGCCGAGATGGTCCCACCAAATACACAGCATGAGCTTCGAGCCATGGATGTTTGGATTGGCCGTCGATGTTGATGCATGGCCGCGGTAGCCCCACGATTTTTTTCGCTTTGGATTATCATAATGGATCCACTTTTCATCGCCGGTTACAATACGATGCAGAAAACCCTTCCGTTTTTGCCGTTGGAGCAGCTGTTTCGCACGCGAAAAAACGCCGTTCAACGTCTCTCGGCTTTAATTCGTATGGCACCCAGTGTCCAAGCTTTTGGATCATTCCCATGGTTTTCAAACGATGTGAAATAGCTTGTTGAGTCACGCCTAATGAATCTGCAAGCTCCTGTTGCGTTTGAGATGAATCTTCATTCAGTAATGTTTCCAATTGCGCGTCTTCAAACTTTTTCACCTGTCCGAGACGCTCCTTGTCTTCTACGCCGAAATCACCACTTCTGAAGCGTTGGATCCATTCTCGACACGTTTTTTCACTAATGGAAGCCTCACTATAAGTTTTTACAATCATTCGACGCGCCTCAGCCGCAGATTTTTTCGAATTGAAGGCAAAAAGCAAAACTTCCCGCAAATGACGCTTATTGGACACAAATTTCGACATTTTTGATCACAAAAAAATATATAACGCCGATAAAAATTTACAACTGCAATGATAAGGAATTGTTGCCAGATGCTCAATCTCACATTTAAAATTTTTAATTTAACGTTTGGCGCCAGCTGTAGCGACTTAATGTATAAATCACTAGATTTATTCGAGATTGAAAGATATTTATTATAAACGTGTTCATTCCTTGACAGACAATATATTAATAAAGAAGTAAATGTTTTTTAACAAAAGATGTTTAGTGTGTTGCTAAGTAACAAGTGTAGAAAGTGTAAGTGTAAGAATAAATAGTGTAAGTGAAAGAGTGTAAGAACGCCACAGTACTCCCCCCTAAGCGACGACTACGTTGCGAAATGAACTTTCTTCTTAGCCGGGTAAGTTCTTAAAGGTCTTGAAACAGGAACAGAAATAGAAGCGGGAACATCCAAACTGGTTACAGGTTCCGTAGAAGAAGAGCAAGGTAAGGAAGTAGAAACTGCAGAAAAATCTTCTCTAGGAAGAAAAGCTGGTTTAAGCCGTTCCGTAGAAACATTAACAATATTACCTGAAACGTTTATAGAGAACAAATAATCAGAAATACGTTTGACAACAAGAAAAGGCCCAGAATAAGGAGGTTGAAGAGATTTCTTGACAGCATCATCACGAATCCAAACGTGAGTACAATCACAAAGATTTTTATGTACAAAAGGAGATTTCTTGATGTGATGACTGGTTGGTGAAGATCTAACATTCCTCATATGAATTCTGTGTTTTTCTAAAAAGATTTCAGGATCCGCAGGAAAATCCTCTTCAATAAAAAATTCTCCAGGAATCCGAAGAGTGGTTCCATAGAGTAGTTCCGCAGGTGAAGCTTTTAAATCTTCTTTAAAACATGAACGAAGACCCAGAAGAACTGAAGGAAGAGACTCTAGCCAATTCTTCGTCTGATGACACATAATGGCAGTCTTGACAGTCCTATGCCACCTTTCCAAAATGCCATTTGAAGCAGGATGATAAGCCGAAGTTCTTTTCCTGTCACAACCAATCAAATTGGTTAAAGCCTTGAAAAGAGATGCTTCAAACTGCGATCCTTGATCCGTGGTGATGGTTAAGGGAGAACCGTATCTAGCTACCCAATGAGTATAAAAAGCTGTAGAAACAGTGTCAGCAGAGATTTCCTTAAGAGGGATAGCTTCAGGCCAACGTGAAAAACGATCAATAATCGTGAGGCAATAACGAAAATCTTGACAAGATGGAAGAGGACCAATCAAGTCTAAGTGGACATGTTGAAAACGTTGATCCGGAATCGCGATTCTAACAGGAACATTCTTCGTGTGTCTTGAAATCTTGGAACGTTGGCAAGGTAGACACGTACGAGTCCATTCTTTAACATCCTTTTTTAAAGATGGCCAAATAAATTTATGCAAAAGTTGTTTAGCTGTTGATCTACCACTGGGATGAGCAAGACCATGAACAACATCGAAAATCCTCTTGCGAAGAGATTTAGGCACATAAGGACGAATTAGTTCAGAGGAACAATCACAATAAATAGGAGAAGTTGAACCAGAAAGAATAAGTTTCCTTAACTGAAGAGAAGAGTTCGAAGAAAGTAAGTCTTGAAGTTCTTCATCTTCTTTTTGATAATCAGCTAACTCATCAAGAGAAACTATAATTGGCATTGAAACTGATTCAATTCTTGAAAGAGCATCGGCTACAGAATTTAACTTGCCTGAAATATAAACAATATCAGTAGAAAATTGGGCTATAAAATCCAATTGTCTGATCTGTCTAGGAGATGCTTTATCAAGTTTCTGCCGAAAAGCATAAATCAAAGGCTTGTGATCTGTTCTAATAATCAGTTGACGTCCTTCAAGTAAATATTTAAAGTGCTTAATAGCTAAATAAATACTAAGTAGTTCTCGATCATAGGTGCTATAATTCTTCTGAGTTTGATCAAGTTTTTTAGAAAAGAATGCAATAGGTTTACTAACATTATCAATGGTTTGTTCTAGAGACGCTCCAACAGCAAAATTAGAAGCATCACAAGTTAAAATCAAAGGAACATGTGGAGCAGGATGAGAAAGAGTAGTAACTCGGAGAAGTTCTTCTTTACAATTTTGAAAGGCTGTTTCAGTTTCATTATTCCAAGGGATAACTCTTCTATCTCTCTTGCGACTATCCTTTAAAAATTCAGTAAGTAAAGCTTGATGTTCGGCTGCATTTTTAAGACAGCGACGATAATAATTGATAATGCCAATAAATCTGCGCATATCATGAATTGTCTTAGGTTTAGGAAAATCAATAATAGATTTTACTTTTTCTGTTGTAGGTTTAATACCTTGATCTGAAACTAGGTATCCAAGGAAAGAAAGTTCTTTTTGTCCAAAAAGACATTTGGATACATTAATTGACATTCCGGCTTGTAATAAACGATTAAAAATAATGCGCAAATGGGCAATATGTTCTTGTTCATTTTTGGAAGCTATAAGAATGTCGTCAAGATAGCAAAAAACAAAATCTAAATCACTGAGCAGTGAGTTCATTAATCTTTGAAAAGTTTGAGCTGCGTTACGAAGACCAAAAGGCATGACTAAAAATTCAAAAAGTCCAAAAGGTGTGGTAACGGCGGTCTTGTGAATATCCTCTTTGGCGACGGGTACTTGATAGTACGCTTTTACTAAGTCAATCTTGGAGAAGATATTCTTACCATAAAGCCCAGAAGTAAAATCTTGAATATGAGGCAGTGGGTAACGATCAGGAATGGTAGCCGAATTTAATGCACGATAATCACCACAAAGTCTCCAAACATTTTCCGATTTGGGAACCATATGTAAAGGGGCTGCCCAAGTACTACTCGAAGGTCTACAAATTCCTTGTTCCATCATAAACTTGAATTCCTCCTTGGCAAACTTGAGTTTTTCCGGAGAAAGTCTTCTGGGAACTGAAAATTTAGGAGATCCTTCCGTGATGATACGATGTTCAATTCCATAAGACTTCACCGAAGAAAGAGGAGCAAATCGAGTAAGTCCAGGAAATTCCGCTAAAATCCTGTGATAAGGAGAGTCAGGAGACATGGTACATATGGATAATTGTGAAACTTCTTGGATCTTTCCAAAATGTTTAAGGCCAGTAACAGAGTCGACCAAGCGTTTGTTTTTAATGTCAACTAGGAGATTAAAATATCCAAGGAAATCTGCACCTAAAATGGGACGTTGAATATCCGCGATGCAAAATTTCCAACGGAAATTTCTCCTGAGGCCAAGATCCAAAGAAAGAGTTTTAGAACCATAAGTATGAATTTGAGTACCATTGGCAGCAAAAAGTTTAAAATTAGCTGGTAATGGTTTAAACAAAACTCTCTTAGGTATTAAGGAAATATCAGCACCAGTATCAACAAGAAAATGTAAATTAGTTGATTTGTCAAAAATTACGAGGCGATGGCAAGGTAAACCGTTGTAAGCAGCCTCAATCTTCAACGGCGCTTCTAGTTTTCCTGAGAGTCGGTAAGAGTTTTTGACATCAAGCAAGGAATGGTACATCTCTTTGCCTTATTACCAAATTTTTTGTGATAAAAACAAATTGACTGATCTTTAGAATTAGATCTTTTATTTCGTGAATTTGATCTGAATTTTGATCTGCTTCTAGATCGGCTAAAAGATCTGCCACGACGATGAGATACTTCAAGCGCAGCGATTCTTTGTTCCAAATCAGCAAAATCAGATTGTTTAGAGGTTGATTGCGTATTAACTTCCGCGACTTGAAAACCAGTATCACGTTCAACTATTTTATCCGCGAGTTCCGAGAGCTTGACTAAAGGTACGTTTTCAACCACTGCAAGAGTCGCTTGAACTTTATATGGTAAACGTTGTAGCCAAATCGAATGTAAAATGTTATCTGCTAAAGAACCACCGGATAATTGACGGATTTCACGTAAAAGTTCTGAAGGCTTCTTGTCATTTAACTCAATACCAGCTAATAATTGTCTCAAACGTTTTTCTTCAGAATCCGTGAAACGATGAATGAGTGCTTTCTTTAACTGATTATATTTATCAATTTCAGGCGGATTTTCAACAATCTCCGAAATCGCGACTAACGCTTGTTCATCAAGATGACGAATAACTGAACTATATTTAATATCCTCAGAACGGATACGGTATACAGTAAATTCACTCTCAATCTGAGCAAACCACAGCTTAGGTTGTTTATGCCAAAAGGTTGGAAGTTTCAAAAGGCGAAATTCATTTGAATGGATCTGAGTGGACTCACCCGATGACTGATGTTCAAAACCAGAAGATAAATTTAAAATCTCTGTTCCGACCTGTTGTTGTAGGCTCACGGTTGACGCTGAAGTAGTAGAAGTTGACGGAGTTGACTCAGATTTAACAGGAGTTCTGTCCACAGGCATTTTATTAAACTGATGCTTCCAGAGAAGAACCAAGACGATCCAGAAATCAAAATTCGAAGATTCTTGTAGACACCAAATGGCACTTCGGAAATCAAACTTCCCGCGTCAAGAGATATTTCAGCTCACACCGTGATCACGTCGGGGTCA
This sequence comes from Solenopsis invicta, assembly GCF_016802725.1. Taxonomy (NCBI): domain Eukaryota; kingdom Metazoa; phylum Arthropoda; class Insecta; order Hymenoptera; family Formicidae; genus Solenopsis; species Solenopsis invicta. The sequence goes on from NC_052666.1 coordinate 13,520,981, forward strand.
CCAAAAATGTAGCGACTTAATGTATAAATCACTAGATTTATTCGAGATTGAAAGATATTTATTATAAACGTGTTCATTCCTTGACAGACAATATATTAATAAAGAAGTAAATGTTTTTAACAAAAGATGTTTAGTGTGTTGCTAAGTAACAAGTGTAGAAAGTGTAAGTGTAAGAATAAATAGTGTAAGTGAAAGAGTGTAAGAACGCCACACAGCATTTACCGCTGGCGCCATCTATTGGAAAACGGCGGTTTTCAATTTGTACTCCTAATACAAAAATTGGGATCAAAATCCCAGGGTGACTCACCTGATCCTCCCCTTGTAAGTGAATGCTTTAAAATTTGTTTATGTATATACATACATATACAGGGTGATTCAGAATGACCCATGTGTCCCTGTAAAGACGTATTCTTGAATAAATTCTGAGACGATTTTTCCTGTACGAAAATTTTGTCCGACGCTTAATTTTTAAATAATAAGGGGATAAAGTTAGCGAATCACGGGCCGTGTACACATGGTAGACAAAGGCACCGCAACTCACCGTCCGACACGAGTAAGCGCCCGCGTCGGACGGTAAGTTGCGGCGCCTTTGTCTACAATGTGTACACGGCCCGTGATTCGCTAACTTTATCCTCTTATTATTCAAAAATTAAACGTCGAACAAAATTTTCGTACAGGAAAAATCGTCTCAGAATTTATTCAAAAATACGTCTTTACAGGGACACATGGGTCGTTCTGAATCACCCTGTATACTTGTGTGTGTGTATATATATATATATATAGTATATCAAATTTGTATAAATATACATGGATGTATACCGGGTGTCCCAGACCACCCGTCCCACCCGATTTTTTCGTAAACGCGACATTTTAAAGAAAAATGTTTCAGACTAAAGTTGTAGGGTTTTAAAAGATCTATTTACTGATTTTATCAGTTTGACCTTGGATGGCGTCGCCAAGGTCAGATCAAAATAACATTAACTTTTTTAAATAGGACACCTCATTTTTGGTTCCAGAATCTAATAGCTGGTGTCAAGACCTTTCCAAAACACTATAAGAAAGTTTATTTTTGTTGAGTACTTTCCGAGTTGTGAGGCTTGAAAGTTACGGTGTACTGTTACCTTCAAGCGTCATAACTCGGAAAGTCCTTAACCAAAATAAACTTATTTATAGTGTTTTGGAAAGCTCTCGAAATCGACTACAAGAAAATGCAATGAAAAATATACCTGTTTCAGACCACCCGTCCCACCCTTTTAAAACGTAGGGATGTGCTTGTACAAAAAAATGGCTCAGACAAAATTTGCATGATTTCGAGGGATCAACCTGATGATGATCTTGAATTCGACCTTGAGATCGATCTTGGGCATAAAGGTATAAGTCAAAGTAACATTTTTAAAATGTAAAAACGAAATAATCGGTGCCGCCTGTAGGTATTAGCGTTACCAAAGGTGTACCACGTGTAGGTAACAAGATCGTACTTACACCTTATCGGGGTGCTTTTTTAAGGTGGTTCCCCTCGCCGTCACCTTTGTCGGGGTGCTTTCATAAGGTGGTTCCCCTTGCCGTCACCTTTGTCGGGGTGCTTTCATAAGGTGGTTCCCCTTGCCGTCACCTTTGTCGGGGTGCTTTTTTAAGGTGGTTCCCCTCGCCGTCACCTTTGTCGGGGTGCTTTCATAAGGTGGTTCCCCTTGCCGTCACCTTTGTCGGGGTGCTTTCATAAGGTGGTTTCCCTTGCCGTCACCTTTGTCGGGGTGCTTTTTTAAGGTGGTTCCCCTCGCCGTCACCTTTGTCGGGGTGCTTTCATAAGGTGGTTCCCCTTGCCGTCACCTTTGTGCATACGCATGTTGTTCAGTCTCGATATTCAAAATGTCCACCACGTGCATTTATACAGGCTGTTACCCTACTTTGGAAATCATCCGTCGCCCAACGAATTTCGTCAGTATCTAGAGACTGAATGACTTGTCGAATTCTGTTTTTCATATCTTCTGCAGTCGTAGGTCGTTCGCGGTATACAAGGTCTTTTATTCGTCCCCACAAATAATAATCTAAAATTGTAAGGTCCGGTGATCGTGGTGGCCAATTATGTGGACCATGTTTACCTATCCATCGGCCGCGAAATATGCGGTTCAGTTGATGACGAGCAATGACAGACGTGTGGGCGGGACATCCATCCTGTTGAAACCACATATTTAGACGTAATTGGAGTGAAATATCTTCAAGTAAACGTGGAAGTTCGTTTTCGAGTAAATCGGCGTATAAAAAACGGTTTAAATTCTCTTGAAAGAAAAATGGTCCCACGATATGCGTATCAACAATTCCGCACCAAACATTGACTTTCCAGATACGTTGATGATCCATTTCTCGATACCAATGTGGATTCTCTTGTGCCCAATAACGAAAATTATGTGTGTTTATTTCGCCGTCACTTTTAAAGGTGCACTCATCAGAAAATAAAATACTTCTATGGAAATTAGGTAATTGTTGAGTAATCCAATTACAGAATATCAGTCTTTGTCTATGATCGTTCAATGTCATGGCCTGGTGAAGTGACATTCGATATGGATGGAATGAATTTTCACGAAAAATTCGACTGATCGTGCTTCGACTTATTCCACTATCTCTTGCTCGTCGCTTTAAAGAATCATTCGGGGTTACAAAGGCAGATGCAATTACATCAGGTGCTCTTACTGAACGAACTGATCGATGAATTTGCCTTCCCTTATTATGATCCGGCTGAACAATACCTTTTACAATTATTCGACGTTGTAAGCGACTGAAAACTTTGCGCGAATGTGGTGTATGATCGGGATATTCATTTCGCCACATTATTTCAGCTGCTCGAAAACTTCCAGCTCTACCCAAAACTGACATCATTAACGCAGCTTCTTCGTTCGGGTAAGGCATAACTACAAATTACGCTTACGACCGGGTTGCTTATTAGAAAACGTGAATTGGTGACGAGTTGCGTAATATTATGAATTCTAAGCAATGACTTTTAGGAGTGGTATGTAAGGGTGCTTTTTCGAGAAAATTACTTTATTGCTACAATAATCAACATTAAATGAAGATTAATATTAATAAATCAAGAATAAACGGCATCATAGAGCTGTACCGAATGTTAGAGATCTCGATAATTAGGTATCTTCAAAACTCTACGCGTAGGACTATAGGTACACGCACCGGCAGAAATGGTGTCTCTCGACGCTAGCGCTCGGCTGCCGCACACACGCGGAGCCGCGCTCGTACGTGTGTCTAGGCTGCGCGGCGACGATCGGGGTGCGGGCGGAAAGTGGTGGGGGGCTTTACGATAGTGCATCCTCCTCGCTCGACGCTGGTTCGAGAGAGAAAGCATTATTCGACGTGATACCATGGGCGAAGTCGGTGTCCTCTGCTTATATTTTTCATTGCATTTTCTTGTAGTCGATTTCGAGAGCTTTCCAAAACACTATAAATAAGTTTATTTTGGTTAAGGACTTTCCGAGTTATGACGCTTGAAGGTAACAGTACACCGTAACTTTCAAGCCTCACAACTCGGAAAGTACTCAACAAAAATAAACTTTCTTATAGTGTTTTGGAAAGGTCTTGACACCAGCTATTAGATTCTGGAACCAAAAATGAGGTGTCCTATTTAAAAAAGTTAATGTTATTTTGATCTGACCTTGGCGACGCCATCCAAGGTCAAACTGATAAAATCAGTAAATAGATCTTTTAAAACCCTACAACTTTAGTCTGAAACATTTTTCTTTAAAATGTCGCGTTTACGAAAAAATCGGGTGGGATCGGGTGGTCTGGGATCACCCGGTATAGTATACTCAAAACCATGAATACCCTAAATTTTCGAGTAGCAACGATACCAGCATAGCATGGTGTTACGATACTACAATACCGAACGAAGAAAAACTAAAAAAAAAGATAAACAAATCAAAATATTGGTGGCTCAATGAGATATGACTCAAGCAAGCATAGTTTTACTCATATTCTTAGGTATAAGTTAGTGTAGACAAATTTAGTGCAGACATACTCACACACGCAACACAGACACACACACCTCACACACTGTAACATAATACACACACGTACACAAGTAACGAGCGAAAACGAAGTATATTCTCCCATACAATTATTTATTCTAGCCCTATTATTTTATCTTATTCACCAAACCAGATAAAAAATCCAGTTTTTTGTTATCGTGGGACTTCCTCTTTTTTGCTGGAATATAAAATCATAAAATAAATATGGAACAACGGTTACAACATCTACTCTGTAGAATGACACGTTTACTGAAACTTAAAACAGAAACATTGTATTGACTATAGAACTTATTCTACAAAATTGTATGAGGCGGCGAGAGTACTAGATACCGTACCGCCCAATTAAATCTAATAGGTTAAATGTTTTTTCTTAGTTTATTGTAACATTTCAAATGATGTATCATTGTATAACAGTCCCGAAATAAACTAATAAAAAATAAAAAAAAAAAAATACTCAAAACCATGTTTAATTGCCAGGAAGAAACATTGAAAATATAATACTAACTAAAAAAATAAATTGTTCCTTTTTAGATACAAATTTTTTGAAACATTTTATTTTCATACATTTTTGCAATAGTTATACAAGTACAATTATTCTTTTGATAATCAGTACTTTACTTCAGAAGAAAGTAAAAAAATAATATATCTTGCAAATTATTATCACGGATATTTTACGTATCCCGGTGGTGCTGACGACGGCAATGCCGAAACGTACCCCGGCGCCACGGACGAAGCCGGGACGTACTCTGGAGGGACGGACGATGTCGCAACGTACCCCGATGGCACGGACGACGACGGAACATATCCCGGCGGCACGGACGAAGCCGGGACGTACACTGGGGGGACGGTCGACGGTGCAACGTACCCCAATGGCACGGACGACGCCGGATTATATGATGCGGGGACGTATCCCGGTGGCACAGTTGATACTGGCGGAGCGGGTCTAGCATGTGGAGCGGGCGGAACGGACGGAGCGGGAGGAGCGGGCGGAGTGGCCTCTGCGAATGGAGTGGCCACCGCGGGTGGAGCGGCCACCGCATCCCGATCATGATAATTATAAGACCGCTGCCTAGCGGCCCACTTATTCCGCTGCCGCCTCTGCTTCTGCCAGAGAAGACGTTCTACCTCCTCTTGTACTATCTGTAAAGAAAAAAGCTTTATTATATACGTGTATGTGTATGTATATGCATATACATATATATCATATACATAATTGAAACATGGTGTTCATATTTATTGCCGTTCTTATCCTTACTTCATTGCTGTTTTGAAAACAACAATGAAGTAAGGAATAGGAACGGCAAGGTATAAATACCGACACATTTCAATAAAAGGTTACTGTGTACTTACTCGATTTATAAAGATCTCCGGCGTCTGAGTGTACCGCGAGACCGTTTTCGATCTCGCGGACACGTTTTCTGCTGCTGCCGACGTCGCCGTCGTCGCCGTCGCTGCCGACGTCATCGCAGTCGCAGTCGTTGCCGTCGCTGGTGACGTTGTCGCCGTCGCTGTTGACGTCGTTCGCCGTCCCCGTCGCTGTTGACGTCGTCGCCGTCGCTGCCGACGTCGTCGCGGTCGCAGTCGTCGCCGTCGCTGGTGACGTCGTCGCCGTCGCTGCCGACGTCGCGCAGTGCAGTCGTCGCCGTCGCTGGTGACGTCGTCGCCGTCGCTGCCGACGTCGTCGCGGTCGCAGTCGTCGCCGTCGCTGGTGACGTCGTCGCCGTCGCTGCCGACGTCGTCGAGTCGGTCGCGAGTCGCCGTCGCCGTCGCCGTCGCCGCCGCCGTCGTCGCCGTCGCCGTCGTTGTCAAGTGATGGTAATAATAGTAGACAACGGTAGCGGCAACGTCGTTGGCGGAGAGGGCGTTGCTCGTTGATTTTTTTGAT